>NC_090391.1:31531738-31804238 GCF_036365525.1 Heterodontus francisci
AGGTTCGGCACAACATCGTGGGCCGAAGGGCCTGTATTGTGCTGTACTGTTCTATGTTCTATGTTCTAAGTTCTATGTTCTATGTATTTACCTCGTGTCCAGAGCAGGAAAATCCTAACACATATTCACCTGAATTGCTTACTTCCTGTGGCTGAGCAATTTCTCCCAGAGATGCAATGTGGTTTTGGACTTTCTAGAGGATCCTCTGGCATGGTCTTTGTTGCTGAACAAATGCGGGAAAAATGTCGAGACCAAGAGCCAGGAACTCATTCTTGCATTCATCGACCAGACCAAAGCACTTGATTCGGTAAATAATGAGGTTGTGTGGATTGTGCCCCATAGATATGGATGTTCAAGATATGTCATTGCAATCCTGCAATTGTTCCATGAAGATATGATTTCAACTGTCTTGAGTGGGAGATCGGAAACAGATGCCGTCAAAATCCGCACCTGGGTGAAGCAAGGTTGTGTGATAGCCCCCATACTATTTACAATCTATCGGAAAGTGGCTATTCACCACGTGAAAGATCAGCTGCACTCTGGTGTGAGTACTAAATACTGCGTAGCTAGAAAACTCTTTAATTTCAGTTGCTTCCGTGCCAAATCTCGACTTAGCACCATACTCATACATGATCTAGTTTGCCAGCGAATGCAGTGTTGTTGCTCACTCTGCAGCAGATTTGCAAGCTGCTCTCGAACTCTTCAATTCTTCCTACAGGAGACTCAGCCTGTCCTTCAATGTTGTCAAAACAAAACTGACAAATCAACCCCACCTGATAAGCCAATTATTCCATCTTCCATATATGTTGAAGAAGAGACTTTGGAATATGTTGACCACTTCCCATAACTTTGCAGCCAACTCTCTCAGAAGGCCACCATTGATGAGGATATACAACACCGGATCAGTTGTGCCAGCTCAGCCTTCGACAAAATATGGCAGAGGTTTTTGACAGCAAAGACCTCTGCAAGTCAACTGAAGTCCGAATGTACAGAGCAGTTGCTGTCACCACTCTCCCATTCTCCTGGACTCTGTATCAGCGACACATAAGAGTACGAGAGAAATTCCATCAGTAATACTTCTGCCGCATCCTCCATATTCTGTCGAACAAACGCTACTGCCCTTCTTCAAGCCAGTTCCACAAGAAAACAAGCAAAACCCCTGCAAAACCAACTTCGATGGTCTAGGCACATTGTTTGGATGGCCAAAAACCGTCTGCTCCACTTGGTCCTGTTTTCGGAAATCTCAAATTACCAGTTTTACAGGGAACAACAAAGAAAACACTTCAAAAACACTGTGAAGCTTTGATGAGCAGCAGCACAGCATTGACATTGATGACCGGGAGGAGCTTGAAGCCAATCTTTCAAAATGGCGACAACTTATCCAACAAGCTGCATCATTATGTGTGTCCAAACGGCTTAATGATGATGCAGATCAGCGGCAGAAAAGGAAAGAAAAGAAAGCAAATGGTGCACTCCGAATCCCACTACCTCATGGGACGTGCTGCGTCATGTGCCCAAAGATCTGCAGGTCGAGAACTGGTCTGTCCAGTCACCTGAAGACGACGGCAGAAACTAATGACCTTGACTACACGTCATACTCCAATCGAGGGACACCCGACGACAAGTGTCCGGTTATCTCTACCCCTCCCTGATGTTATGCAGTTTCTACAGTTCGGCTTCCAGGTTAGTAATCCTGATCGTGAATTCCTCCAGCTGTTTGTAATTTTTCCAACCGTCTTTTTTTCCTGGATCGATTGGCGTCCATGAGATCCCAAATTCCACAGCTGCAACACAACATCTGTCTTGCCATTGTTACTTATTTTATTTAGTTAATTTAATTTCTTTATTTGTTAATGTTGAATAATTCTAATCTATACAACAATTGACTGTGCTTATTAAATGCACTAACCAGCTACAACAAAGACTTATACGTTTCTTAATTACACAGATGTGTATTTTAGGCGTTTATCTTAAAGCTGTAGTTCGTTTTGGTTATAGACCTTCCCTAACCCCGGTGTCCTTAGCTGGCTATTTACACAGTGTCCCTTACACTAAGCACTTACCGGCCAATAAACTTACTCGTTTCCTGTGATGTCACTATTATTTTTCGCTCAATTTCTTCACACTGATCGTGCGTTGGCTCACAGCAGCCCAAAATGTTGTCCTGTCCCGTTGCAACCAAGTCTCTCACGCATGTCCGCTCCGACTCCCACGTAGATTAGACTGCACGTCGATCCTCGGGCTTTATTTTATAAGTGCTCCGCGCGCCCTACTGTCTCCTGCACGTGTTCTCCGACTCCCAGATCGGGTAGAAAAACAAGGGAAAAAAGATTGACTGCTCAAATTACAAATGAATTCACTTGCTCTCCATTGCAAACAAAATCTTAGCAAGGTCATTACCAAGCAGACATTTACGAGCAATTGCTGAGGATACGCTCTCTGGAATTCAGTGTGGGTTTTGGCTAAGCAGAGGAACCATGGATATGGTCGTTGTACTGTGACAGAACCAAGAAAAATGCAGAGAACAGAATAACGGCCTATATGTGTCCTTGCTGGAACTCCCACTGCTCTTGTATACCACCAGCTGTACAAAAACTGCAGATTGGGTTGCCCAGGTAAGTTCCTGAATATACTCCGACAACTGCATTTAGGACATAAACATCAGTTGAAACCGAATGAAACTCTAACTGCTTCTATGTCTACATTAGGGTAAAACAATTGAGCGTTGTTGCATTTACCATCTTTCAAGTGTTCTTCATCATTATGTTTCAGGAGGCCAAGAGAGATTTGACGCAACCGCTTCTGATCCGATGGCGGTCTTTTCAATCTGCAACCAATATTGCCACTTGCAAAAGTAACAGGATCGCACATGTTGGCACTTCAACTTAGAGTCATAGAGAGATACAGCAATGAAACAGGCCCTTCGGCCCACCGAGTCTGTGCCGACAACAACTACCCATTTATACTAATCCTACATTAACCCCACGTTCCCTATCACACCCCCAGCATTCTCCTATCACCACTAGGGATAATTTAACTATCAAGCTGCAGGCCTGCAGCTGTGGAAGGAAACCCACGTGGTCACAGTGAGAACTTGCAAACTCCGCACAGGCAGTACCCAGAACCAAACCCGAGTCGCTGGAGATGTGAGGTTGCGGTGCTAACTGCTGCACCACGGTGCCGCCCTTAACTATGCACTGCTCCCATATTCCCTACCACATCCACAACTTCCCTCAATATTCCTACCACCGACCTATACTAGGGGCAATTTACAATGGCCAATTTACCTATCAACCTGCAAGTCTTTTGGCTGTAGGAGGAAATTTGCTGATAATTGTGCCCTTTTTCCCAGACACAGGAAGCAGGGAAGCTCATCGTGAACAGTTACCAGAATTAGCAAAGGTATTCGGCGGTAGCATCAGCCTGAATAAAACAGAAGTGTTGTTCTAAACTCCACCCCGTGAAAATTATAATGTATCACTGATCAATACCGATGACGGAGGTCTTAACACTGTTGAGCAAGTTGACATATCTGGGCTGCGTTATTTCAAATGATGCCTCCATCAGCAAAGATATTGACAATCGCTTGGCCAAAGCCAAGATCTCTTTTGGTCGCCTCTCTAAACGTGTCTAGATAAATCATTCCTTGCACATTTCCATGGCAATCTATTTGTCCAGAACTGTTGTTATCACGAGCCTCCTTCGTACATGGCTCAGAATCTAGCATCCTGTACAGTAGACTTATTAAGCTAGTTGAAACATCCTTCAATGCTGCTGACGCTCCTTCATGAATATAAAACGGCAGGACTACACTCCAAATATTGAATTCCTTAGAAGAGGAAAGTTCCCCAATATTGAAAGCATTCTCCTACATTGACAGCTGCGCTAGACACGGCATGGAGGACATCAGAATGCCAAATGCATTTCTGTATGGAGAACTTTGCCTCGGGAAGCAGAATTGATGTGTTGCATGAAAACGGTTCAAAGACCGGCTAAAGAATCAACTCCCCTTGACTGACATTGAACAACAGAAGTGGGGGCAGTAGGCTGCTGACCAGAACAATTGGCGCTCAAAAATCAGGAATACTGCATGCATGTTTGAGTCCCTAAAACGCGAAGCTGAGGGAGAGAAGCGTTGAAAACGGAAGGATGCTGTTTCAGCACGGGCTCCCCAAGGTCAAGCATTCCTGTGCCCAAAATGCTCAAGAGCCTCCAGATCTAGAATTGGGCGGTTTTGCCACCAGCGAGCATTCCAGCAACCTTCGAGTGAAATCTTCCCTTGATGTTCGTCTGCGAAGAACGAGCCATCGTCAGCATTAGTTGCACCTACTCTTTCTCATATTATTCAAATAATTGAATAAGGTTGGTCAATTATGACCTTCCTTTCATAATATATAGTGACTACTCTTTATTATATTATATCTTTCTAGCTTTTTTATCTGTTACATGTTTGAATAAGGATTCAATTGTCGTTCCAACCACTGCAGTTATGTTAACTAATCTAATGTGTCATGTACTTGTTCTATCTTTTGTTTCAAATGTAGTACTCACATTAGTCGTCCGCCAGTCTTCTGGAACCAATGCCTATTCTGAAGATTATTCATGAGCAAGTGATCTTGCCACTGCTATTTCATCCCTACAGTTTTTTTTTAGAATGTATCTGGCAGGGAAGTATGTTGTGAAGTTGACATAAGGAGTTTGCAGACTGATATAGATAGGTTGAGTGTGTGGGAAAAAAACTGGCAGATGGAGGATAATGTGGGAAAATGTGAAGTTGTTCACTTTGGCAAGAATAATAATGATAAATAAACAAGGTATACTTAAACGAAGCACGACTGCAGAATTTCGAGGTGCAGAGGGATTTAGGTGTTCTCGTGCAGAAGTAACAAAAAGTTAGTATGCATGTATAGCAGGTAATAAAGAATGCTAATGAATGCTAACCGTTATTACGAGAGGAATTGAACATAAAAGTAAGGATGTTATGCTTCAGATATGCAGGGCATTGGTGAGACCACATCTTAAATACTCTGTGCAATCTTATTCTCCTTACTTAAGAAAGGATGTAAATGCGTTGGAGGCAGTTCAGAGGACGTTTATAGACTGATATGTGTTGTCTGACGAGGAAAGCTTGGACAGACTGGAGTTTAGATGAGTGAGGAGACTTGATTGAAATTTATAAGATCCTGACCGGTCTTGACAATGTGGATGTGGAGAGGATGTTTCCCCTGTGGGTGAGTCCAGTATAGGGGGCACGGTTTTTACATTAGGGGTCGCCCTTTTAGGACAGAAATGAGGAAATTTCTTTCTCTCAGAGGGTTGTGCGACTTTGGAACTCTCTGCCTCAGAAGGTGTGGAGGTCTGGTCATGGATATTTTTAAGGAGGAGGTAGATATATTCTTCTCTGGCAATGAAATCAACAGTTATCGGGGTAGAAGGGAGCGTGGAATTCGAAACACAAACAGATCAGCCATGGTATTATTGAATGGTGGAGCAGGCTCGAGGGGCAGAATGGCCTACTTCTGCTCCTAATTTTTATGTTCGCATGCTCGTAATTCATCTGAGCCAGGGAGTTTACCCTGTCTTTGATGACTTTACCAAATAACTTCTCCCTCTCTAGCTTAAATGTTTTCAACTTTATTTGTTGAATTTATTCACTCATATTTGAACGTTTAGCTCCTCCCATCAGAGATATTCCTTCCTTTTTCAGAGGCTGAATTCTCAACGACTGGTTCATTCTAACCCCACTACCCCATAATATGCGTGCCTACCTAAATTGTTGTGCTTGCAGGTGGCCTGCAGAAGTCCATTTGCACTTCTTCACTTCGATTTCACCGGATTGGCTGTTTTCTGATAGCTACTTTAATCCCACTAACTTCCTTAGCTACCTTGATTATAAATTCTCCCACTATGCTTCCTGGAATGACTCTGTTCCTTTCTCCCAGTTTCTTCATCACCGTTCCATCTGGCCCAATGTTGCTTTCTACCTTCCACACAACTGCTTCTGAAATGGCCTCAGCATTGCTCAGCCGAGGATTCCCCTCCACTGTGGCTAATATGACCCTCGATCGTGTCCAACCCATGATGTGCAATCAACACAAAGCTTTGACTTGTTTTTGTTTTCAAGGGGAGGAGCAAAGCTTTCTCAAATGCGTCAGCTTGCTTAACTCTTTTTGAAATTTTTCCTCAATGGGTGAAAAAAATCATTTTAAGCCTGTATTTCCAACCTTTTAGATATTTTTGTTTTCAGGATTGACAAGAACACAAATAACTAGTAACATTATCATATTTAAACGAAATTTTTTTGAATACAACCATCGACATGCCTACAACCAAATTCTTAACGTCAGCCTCTTAAACATCCTTTCAACAGACAATGTTTAATATTTCCTGATTTTTTAAAATTTCTAACTCCTGAACCTTTTTTTACCCCTCTTTTTCTACCAGCTGTTCTCACTCCTAGATTATTTGATCGCTATCCTTGACGGCCTTGTTGTGTTCCAAGGCACACAAATATATGTCATATGACAGAAGGTCCGAAATCTTCCTGACCTTCACTCGCTCTTGAATGAAACCAATCACGTACCCAAATATGGCACGTTCATTTTGACGGATGCTTTGTTTTGAGCCTCGGAATGAGGTATTTCTTAAACTGAGAGGCTAATGATCTCATTTTAATGCAACCAGTTACCATGGTTTGTAATGATCCTGCAAAACCTCCTACTGATATTGTTCGCCTGAAAACCCACACTAAGATCGCTTTTTATTAAGTAGTCCTGTTTGGTTTCATCCAATCTGGGTCGCCATTGAAGGTCTCGCACAGACAATTAATACAATCCTATGAGAGTAAATCAGTGAATGCATAAAAATACATGATTAATAATTCCAGAAAGTTCATTGACAGTAAATAATGTTTCGCAATTAAAGTATAATTATAATTTAGCTGGCGAATATGACCTGACAGCTCTAGCAGGTATGCTTGCTGATTGAGCTTGGCGGCAGAGTGATGCAATACTCACTCTTTCCGGTAGGTGGAGGACTTTGCATTATCTCCGATGTCATCCAATGTTTCTTTGCACTGAAACTTTAAATATTGCAGCTTTTAACCCCCCGATGGCCATCACACCACCTCAGAGTCAGGCTGTTGTTAATTTAATCATTTGCTTTCGCTGTTGTTAAGTGAATTTAATTAGTTCTTAATCATGCTTTGCTCTTACGGCCAATTGGGCTCCGTTCCTCAGGCAAAAAATAAAAACAAATACAATGGAGTAGTTTCATACTGAGTCTTAATCTCATCTTAAACAAGCTATCCATTCAGTAAAGACTAACTCTCGAGGTCCATGCAATACCTTTCCATGGGCTTCATCAGTGATCCCAGAAGATATCATTTTTTGAGCAAATTTAGCTGATGTTGAATTATACATTTAAAATGAAAATAAATTTATATTTAAATGAAAACCTGTACTTACTAATAATTATGTTTTCGTTAATTATAACTTGCTCAATATTCATTACTTTAGCAGTGATTTAATTAATACAGAATGCAAAATTGTCAAGTGTTAATATCAAGATTTTTGATCCGTTTCTGGGATGTGTGCGTCACTGGCTATGCCAACATTTATTGCCCATCCCTAATTGCTGTTGAACTGATTGACATAATGGACCATTTCAGAGAGCAATTAAGAGTCAACCACAGGGTCTGGAGTTATAGATTGGCCAAACCAGTTAAGGACAGCAGATTTCCTTCCGTAAAAGACAGCAGTGAACCAGATGGTTGTCTTTACAACAATCGGCATTAGACTAGTTTTTATGTGATTTCACATTTTACGATGTATCATAGTGGGATTGGGACTCACGTCCCCGAGAGAACTAGTTTAGTGACAGTACCAGCACGCCACTGCCTCGCCCATGCTAATGCATGTGCTACTAAATGCAGTACATAAATAATCAAGTCAAACGAAAATCTAACTACACAAATCTACGTACACCTGAGCTTCTGGTCACTTATGATTTCAATTCAATTTCCACATCCTACTCTGAGATCTCTAACCTTGATCTCCTGAAATCAATAAGGAATAGTGCTGCATTTTTCAATTAGTCATTATATTGTTGGTCGGACTAATGGTGGATGTCTGAAACAGCGTCACTGGGAGTGGAGGAGGGTGAGCTAGTGCTTGGGAGCTGGATGTCAGACCCCCAAGCCGGGGGAGGGGTCGCGTATCCGACATCATTTTCCGATTCCGGTTAGTGGAAGAAGTCAGGGGCAGTGTCTGATCCAAGACAGGATGTGGGAACGTAATTCCGAAAGCTTCCAAATCCCGGAGGGTGGTCTGGCCAGGGGAGAGCTGGTCTGAGCCTGGAAGGAGGCCCAATCCAGGGATAGGAGTCATATCTCAGGGGTGATGAGTCCGATCCTACAGAAGCTGGGACGCCAGTGTGAAGGAGTCCAATCCCGAGGGAGCAGTTCATACCAGTAGCAGGTAACTGTCCTGATTGCAGTCACAGTTTTAATGTTATGTCACTTGTGTTATAACAGTGAAAAGTGTAAAATGAATTAAATCAGAGGCATCCGGCCTCATAAAAACATTTAAGTTTCAACCCGCCCACTGGGAACGCTTGTTTGTCCCCTTTCCAGATTCTGCTGAACCCAGAAGTGAGCTCAAGAGAGATGAGTTGGGGTCCAGGTTGAGGTTTTTAATCCTTAACATGTAACCCACTCCCAATCCATCTAACTTTGATGCTAAAATCATAGGATAATAGAACGTGTAACGCACAGAAAGAGGGCACTTGGGCCATCGTGTCTATAGGGGTCGAAAAACGATCCGCCCATTCTAATCCCACCTTCCAGCATTTGGACCGTAGCCCTGCAGATTAGGGCGGTTCAGTTGCATATCCAGACTGCTTTTGAATGCGTTGAGGGTTTCTGCCTCAACTACGCTTTCAGTCAGTGTGTTTCAGATCATTACCACCCCTCTGGGTGAAATAGATTTTCCTCATCTCCCGTTAGCTTTTTTACCAATCACTTTAAATCTATGCCCCCTCCTCACTCACGAAGGTAAAAAGGCACGTCACCTCCGCTCTATCCAGGCCCCTCAAAATGTTGTACATTTCAGTCAGATCTCCCCTCAGCCTTCTCTGTTCCAAGGAGAACAACCCCAGTCTATCCAGTCTTTCCTCATAGCTTCATTTTTTCCAATCCTGTCAACATCCTGGCAAATCTCCTCTGTACCCTCTCTAGTACAAATCCTATCCTTACTGCCTGGGTCAGACATGGAGAATGTTTGGTCAGTAATTTCCAGTCTTCTGTTCCCTTTTCTGTCTTACAGTTAATTTACTGGCGATTGTGATCCTGTCCCGGGGAAAATGTGGCCTCTCCACCTGCACCACACGCTATCTGGTGGCCATGGCAACGGCGGATCTGTTGGTCATTCTCACTGAAGTCATACTATTCAGGATTGGTTATTATTATTTCCTGGGATCTTTCCTGCACATCACCCCTGTGTGTAGTCTTATCGGTGCCCTGATATGTGCAGCGACAGACTGTTCTGTGTGGTTCACTGTCACTTTCTCCTTTAATCGATTTGTGGCCATTTGTTGCCAGAAGCTGAAAACGAAATATTGCACAAAGAAAACTGCAGCTGTGATTCTAGCAACAGCCTGCATTCTGCTCTGTTTAAGAAATTCTCCCTTCTATTTTGCATATGAACCTAGAGAAATAATCGACAATGTGCCATGGGGCTGTTCTACAAAACTAAGCTATTTTACTGATCCCGGATGGGTGGGATTTGATTGGTTTGATGTAGTTTTAACACCATTGCTCCCATTTGCTTTAATTTTGTTGCTCAATGCTCTGACAGTCAGACACATTTTAGTGGTCAGCCGTGTCCGTAAGGAACTGAGGGGTCGGAACAAAGGAGAGAATCACAGTGACCCAGAAATGGAGAGCAGAAGGAAGTCTGTGATTTTACTCTTCACCATATCTGGCAGCTTCATACTTCTGTGGCTGGTAAATGTTATAGAATTCTTATATTATAACATTGCAGGGACAAATAACAATTATTACAATGATTCCCAGTATATCTTTCAACAAGTCGGATGGATGCTTCAGGTTTTAAGTTGCTGCACAAACACGTTTATTTATGGTGTGACACAGTCCAAGTTCAGAGAGCAGGTCAAGACCGTGGTGAAATATCCAGTCGCATTAATTATTCAATCAATGAATAAACAACACAATTGAGAGCAGCCAAAAGGCGGATCCTAGTGTTTCCAAACCATGAATATAATATTTGTCCCAGCCTTCAATCAACTGAATGATACCAGGAAACGTTGGGGATGTGTAAGTACCCCTAGTTTTGGGATCGGGGTCGGGGTGGTGGTGGGAGGAGTAAGGAGGCAGGAGGAATTTCTGAACACCCGCCGCAGGACAGATTGCGAAACTGCGGCCACAGTCTCGACTCTAACTCCACTGGTTCGATTTTGAGCACCTCACATCTGCTCAGAAGAAAAATGCTCTTGGAAAAGCCAAAATGCTGCACTTGCTGGATATCTTCTAGTGTGAGTTGATTATTTTTCTTTTGGAGACTCTTTAATGAGCTTATCTCCCTTCCATTCTTTCCACCTGTTACTGCTATCTCTCTCTCTCCCTGCACCAGCAGGTGATGGGCGGGAGATACACGTCTGGACGAGTGCAGCTGAGGGGCTCGGGCAGGGACATGGGACCCTGGGTGAGGCAGTGGACCCGGGCTCTGCACAGTAGCCGTAATCCCAGGACGCCTCAGCTTGGTGGCTGCTGGTCTGGAGTGGGCCATGTTTCTTCCTGGCTGGCCTGTCAGCTGATACTGTTAACCGTTTCCTCTCCTCATGTTCTGTGCCTCTGGTCTTGAAATTTGCATCATCACACCTCTGATAAAAAGAAATACGACCCTTAACCTGGTATTTACTTCACATGCACCATTCTAGTGCTAACCCCTTTCCCCACCCATATTCCTATAATTTCTTGCAGCCTCACAAATCGAATGGCCATCATTCCCACAACATCATTTTGGAATCACTCTAGCCAAGTTTCCACCCCTTCCACAGTACTTGAAACAGCCTTTATCGAAGTCATATATGACACCTTTTATGGCTGCGACGAAAGTGAAGTATCCTTCGCCATCCTTCTCGACCTGTCTGCAACTTTTCGCATTGCTGACCACACCATCATCATCCAACGCCTCTCCACAGACGTCCATCTGGTTGGGACTGCTCTCACCTGATTCCATTCTTATCTATCTAATCGTAGCCATAGAATCGCGTGCAGTGGATATTCTTCCTTTCCCTACACCTTTACCTTTGGTGTCTTCCAAGGATTTATCCTCATCCCCCACGTATTTTTGTATACATGCTGCCCTTCAGCTACATTTTCTGATAGTACGCTGCTAATTTCCACACTTACGCTGAAAACATACAGCTCGAACGTACCACCACCACCTCTCTATTCATCTCTACTGTTAATAAATTATCAGACTGCTTATCTGACATCCAGCAATGGAAGAACAGAAATGTATTCCATTTAAATATTGGGAAGGCGGAACATCTAAAAACAAAAACTCGGTTTCCAAGTCACTGACGACATTGATCTACCTGGCAACTGTCTGAAGATGAACCAGATTGTCTGCAACCTGAGGTAGCTGCAGAACACATATTTGTGCCAACGCTAAGATGGCATATTTTCAACTTTTTAACATCTCCCGACAGAACCACCTTAGCCCACCTCTAGAAACCCATTCTAATGTACCCTGGCTGGCCTCCCACTTTCTACCCTCCTTAAACACGAGGTCATCCAAATCGTTGCTAGCCGTGTCCTTACTTGCACAAAACCCAGCTCATCTTTCATGCCTATCCTCGCTGATTTACATTGTTTCCCGGTCCAGCAAAATCTTGGTTTTGAAATTCTCATCCTTATTTTCAAATCCCTCCATTGCCTCACCACTCACTAACTTAAAAGCGTTATATCAATATAACTTGCTTCTTTCTCACCCTCTCTAACAATTTATCTCTGCATCTCTGTCTGCCTTTCTTATTGCCTGTGTCTCTGTTTCTATGTCTAGCTTCCTTTCGGTCTCTTGCTCTAATGTTCTTTCAGCCTTCTGCTCTCTCTTTCCCTGCCTCAAATTCTCTCTCTCTCTGCTGCTGTATTTTGCTCTTACTTTATGGAACAGTCCGTCTCTTGCTCCAAATCTCTCTCTCTCTCCTCATTCCCTCTCTCAACCCTCCGTCTCTCCACCTTTCCCTCTCTCACACCCTGTCCTTCCTTACTGTGTTTGTCAAAAAATATAGCCTGTATCTAACCCGTATTGCTTCTGCCCTCGGTGTGTTTGATGGGACAGTGGAGAGGGAGTTTATTCTGCATATATCCAGTGCTGTACCAGTTCTAGGACTGTTCCTTAGTTTTGTGTAGAGGGAGATCTACTCTGCATCTAACCCTTCGTTGTCGAGTGGAAATATTCTCCAAGCCCTATTAATGTGCATTCTCAATAAATAATGTTATTAAATACAGAACAATAAATGAAACACAAATAAAAATACCATTCTCCATGTCTATGATGCACTTCAGCGCCTGCAGTGACAATGGTCATGGAAAACATCCAATTTACTTGTGGAAACTGCATGCTCCCCCTCCTTGGGAACATGGGTACGATTTTATTGTCAGAGGAGGAGCAGGCAATCAGAACGTTCTTAACACCCGACGGCCCGCGACTGGATCTCTGAGTCACCACCTTGGCCAGGCCCAGGAGCAGACTAACTAGGAGATCCACCTCGCTACCCACCACCCTCACCACCTGGCGTCCAAAGATCAGGAGCTTGTAATGGCGTGCAGGCAAAACTTGAAAAACAGCTCTCTTGAATATTCAAAGAGAGACTCTGACTCGCATACTCCAAGGTACACGGATTCGTCCAAAACACTGAAATTACAAGGAGTCTGTGAAGCTTCGAAAAAGGAATATTGCATGGGACTTCCCAGTGAAGCACTCTCCACCCCAGATCCGCGAAGGAACTAGGGAGGACTCACGTACAAAAAGTCCTTCAGATGGGATTCCCCATGCTGCCAGATGGCACCACGGTCCGCCACAACATGCTCAGATGGCAAATGTGGGTGAGGAAGTGGACAGTGTACAGATCATCCTGTGCAGGAAAACCCTACACGCATGGAGAGCATTTCTGAGGGGTGGTTCAGGTAGTGTGGGACCAACACTCGAGGGTTTATTTGAGGTCAGGATTCAATGTGCAGTTCTGGGTGATCTATGGGCCGTGGTCATCTCTGCTGGGAGTGCTTCTGACTCCTGTACCCTCTCGACACCTGCAGTGAGGGATGCCCCAGAGACGTGCGCAACTCCTTCACCTGTCGATCGATCACCAGAAGCAGCTGCTGGGCAGCCAGAGCCCTTTACTGCACTGGTGGGGGTGCGCCATGACTGGAGCCGACCATGTTCCAGACTCTGAATACATTACGGTGAAAGACAGGCAACTTCATCAGAGAGATGTGGATAATGGTTGCTGCTGGGAGCTGCATGTCCTCATAATGGCAGCGCCTATGGTGGAATAAAATATGTTACCAACGTACACCATTTGGGAGGACGCTTGTCGTTCAGGTATCTCTATAGGTTCCTTAGGCAGTGCGTTGCAGCCTTCCACCCCAGGTCCCAAACGTAAAGGGGGAACATTCCTGAATAGAGAGACATCTACCAGGGAAGCCACTCACTGCCTGATGACAACACGGCCGACCACAGAGAGATGCACACCAGTGACAGACTGTCCTTTTCAATCGGGCGACTCAGGGCTGTGCCAGATACCTAGTGTTTCCTCTAGCCCCAGAGGAAATCAGCAGGCTTCTTTTGGATCTTGGTAGCAAATGCAGGGGGAAGACCAAAGCGGCCAAAGCGGCCAAAAGGTACCACAGCACTGAGGCCCGCAGTTGATTTATTACCAGTGCTTGATCACAGTAGGAAATCACTCAGGGAAGTCCTATCCAGTGCCTCGTGGTGACTTTCGATTCCAGCTCCTACCAGTTTGACAGCTAGGCTTCCTCTGCAGGCCTCAGGTGGACTGCCTGACTGAGGAGGTTTGTGGGACTCCAAGCAAAAGGCATTATTTGTTCCCGCAGGGAATCCACCCACCAATGACCCACAAGGATTCTATAATATTTCTCCCAATTGATTCTCGCAGAGGATGGAGCAAAAAAGAACTGCTGGCACTCGTGCATCCTGTGAAAGTCAACGGGATCTATCACCTTGAGGACCACGTCATCGGCATAAAATGAGAAGACGACCTGCATGCTCAGTCCACGAAGAGCCAAACTCTCCAAACTCCTGCGAAGCAGGCACAGAAAAGGGTCTACACAGATGGTATATAACTGACTGGACATGGGACATCCCTGATGTAATTCTCTTCAAAAGCAAAGTGACGCCATCAAAAACTGTTAACTTTGACAAGACGTTCTACGGTGGCAGGCAAATGCCAGACACAGGCTACAAAATGTGACCAGAGGCTAACCACACCCAGTGCTCTGTAATTATAGTCGTAATCAAACTTGCCGAATGCCTTCTCCTGGCTGAACAATAGAAAGGCGACCAACAAATCAGTCCTCTGTGAAAGTTGGATCAGGCCCCAGACCAAATATATACTGCCCTAGATGGACTGGTTAGCGTTTGAGCCAGCACAGAGGCCAGCCCTGTAGCCATAGCTCGGGCAAATTACGTATAATTTGTGCTGAGACGGGTGATTGGGCACCATTTCTTAAGTAGGCAGAGATCCCCCTCTTCAGCAGAAGAATGATGACTGCCCTGTGCCACGAGACGTGCATCTCCATGGCACGCTTTCCTCCTGGACCTGTGTGGAATCACCTTCCAGGACATCCCAGAACACCCAAAGGAATTCTGTGGTCAGCTCTCCCAACCACGAGGATTTGCCCCTGGAGAACTGGTGGAGAGTGCTGTTAAATTCTGCCATATTAAAGGAGCCTCCCATCACCCAGAACCCACCAGGCTGACATTCAGCAGAGCGAGCCAAACAATTCTACGTGCCTCCACGCTGGATAGATCCGAAGAGAAGAACATACCATGCTAGCTACGGATTCATTTTGAATCGTGATGGAGGATCCATCGTCGCCAACAGCTCAATGAGTTGCGAACAGAAACCCCACCATTTTTCTCAGCGAGTGGAAGAGTAGTGAGGCGGTTTCCAAATCTTCGAGAATCTGGATCCACGACCTCTCAAACACACCTCTGTACCGACAAGTTGCAGGTTCCTTAACGCACCCTTGCTCTGCTCACATGCCTGCCACAGGGCCGGGTCCATAAAAGCCTGACCAAGAGAGGGCCCCAGGTCGAACAACTCCCTCTCCAGGCACCCACCCTCAGCATCCCGCCTTTTGGTCAATGCCTTTGCAAACACTTGATGGAAGACACGATTCTGGACTGACTGGAAAAGGAAGGAGGGAAGTGTACCTTCTGCCGCTCTATGGTGGGCTGTGGGCAAGAATCAAAGCTTCATCATTGTTGTTGAGGCTGCCTATGGTTATCTTTATGCCATAAGTACTTTGATCCAACGAACATCACTTTACGTTGAAGAGGGACTTAATGCATCCATTCCCTTGTGGCCACTCAACCCCGCAATAGCGGAATGCATGAAACCGGCACCGCATAACATTTGTGACATTCACGGCCTTCCCCACCTTCTTGAGAGCATGAGAGATCTACCTGATGCGCAGTGCCAGGAACGACCGGCAGTAAAAGGCCACCTGAAGTTTATTGCTGCAACCACTGCGAGCAGCAAGGAATGCCCTGGAGTTCCGCAATAGGGATGAGAGGAGATTTGGTAGGGGGCATGCCGGTGTCCACTGCCTCACTGGCAATGTATTAAATATCCTGCTCCACACTGAATTTCCATCCTCCTCTGTGCAGTCACCGCTTGCAGTTGACACTGCCACCACACACTGTGGGATGAATATCCGGGACGTGCCAATTGGTCCCGCCTCCATCACGATCTCGCCACCAGGGTCGATGATGGGAGAGTCGTCCCTGGGCACCATTGGGAAGCTGTGCCAATGGGCGCCAATTTCTCAGAAGCCTCCTCCACGTCCGTCCCTGGGCTAGTGAGAAGCCCAGGGGAGAGAGATGATCCTGATTCCAGAATTCCAACCAGAGCTGCGACCAGAGGTGGAGACAGAAATAGATATCTTTCCCTGCCAGCGCCCACAGGCATAGCCGAAGGGGCCTTATTTATTATTCAAATAGCCTTTTTGGGTATGCTATACACCGGGTGGCAGCAACAGGCAGGCTAGGAGAGCTGAATCTCCCAGGTCGCGCCCCCAACCCCGCCCACGGCACCCGACCAGTGGCAAATGGAATACATCCCATTGGTTGTTCAGAGGCACCCCCACCACAGCTTGTCTTCTGCCCACCTCCAAGCGAGTTATGAAATTTATAGGGGTTGCTCCCCCGCCCTTCAGCCTGAGGAATAGAGGGCTCCGATACAGGGCTCAAAGTCCTGACGTTGCTGGTTGAGTTGAGAGCCAAAGGACCCACGCCAGATGATGGCCCCTGTAACTCAGTGCTGTCTTCACAGGAGGGGTGCCTTCACCTCTTTGAAAGGAATCAGAGCGGAGGCTCAGAGACCTCCTTCACAGTAGATGGTTCTGCATCTACCTCTGCACCGTGCTGCTATATTACTTGCGCCGGAACTCAACTCCTGGGCAGGTGGTCTACGCTGGATCAGGTCTATGGCTGAGTTAAGACTGGTTGTTTTGCAATGTCTAGTGGGTGCGGGTTCTGATGTTTCAGCTTGCACTGCGCTGTCTTTCTCTCGAATGAGTCTGCCCCATTCCGGGCCGGAGGCCCGAAAACCATGGCCTCTGGATCCGACTGAGCAGCGACTGGAGAAGATGTAGAGGGCACAGGCATATTTTGAAGCGGTGACACCTTGGGCTGCCAAGGTATAGTTGGCTGCATGCAGAGTTTCGGAAGCTATTACTAGCGTGGCACAGCACCCTGTCCGAGGTTTGGAAGATCTGACAGGTCGCCCCCTGGAACTTTAAATTGAAATAGCCTAATGGGATCTCTACCCACGCCAGCTACAAAAGTACTTGACAGTGAAAGGAGTAGACATACCGCTGGTTGTTCACATGAAGAGCGATCAGCACTGAGGTGATCCCCAACCTCACCTGCCACAGCTGGTGCAAGTCGGGGAGAAGGAGTTCCCTGGAAATGTAGTGCAGGGTGTTGGCTAAGAAAATCCGCTGTGCTGTGGCCCCCAGAGTGTCCACTGGCAGGTATGTTCCACCCACGGTGAGCCCCATGTTCAGGACCAGGGACACCGCCCACTTGGCTTTCAGGTAAATCATAGCTTGCTCATGCATTTGTGAGGCTGCGATAATGGCCGAGGGCCCGAGAACCGAAACAACTGCCTTTGCACGAGCCTCGATTGTCATATTAAGGTTGGCATAATTCTTCACCCCATGCCTTGTTGTTAAAAGCCTGAATCGTGATGGGCCCACGGGAGTGACTGCAGCAGCTGCTGCAATTAGGAAGACCTCTACACCAGAGAGAACAGAGAAGCCATGGGTCAGAAGAGCCACACCCAATGTTTGTTGATAAATAAAATAAGATTAGCAAATATAATAAAATATTGGCAAGACTAATACTTGTGGTAAGGAGCTATGGCAAGAGTGGAGAGGCTGAGGGTAAGGGAAGCCAAGAGGAAATGATCTTCGCAGCTATAATGACAGAGAACATTCAGTCGATGGTCTTCTGGTTGAGTTGTGGACGGGGTGGGGAGGTGTCTTCACCTGGGGTAGCTGGGGTGGGGAGGGAGCTCCTTATTCAATGGTGTCAAAGAACACAGAGTGCCACTACTAAATAAGCCAGCCCAACCCTGGGTCTTTTGGACCAATCTTTTCCCTCAAAAAAAAAATCATTACAAAACGCTTCAATGCTCAACCAAACTCACAATGAGCTTTCAGTTCTTATGCATTACCGCTGGCTTCCTTTCAATTTCTGCATCAAGTGCAGGTTCTGCGGCCTCCAGCACACAGCCTACAGTCAGCTCAACCTTGTTGTTACTCAGCAGTCCCAATCAGACAGCAGTAAGCCTTGTGCTGTACCTCCTCTGGGAGTGTTTGTTGGTCCGGTGTGGAAGGAGCTTTCCGCTGTAGTTAACCCCATGCAGGAGCTGCCCTGACATTCTTTGATACGGAAAGTGTCGAGGAAGAAGTACTCTGAATCTAACCCGCTGCTGCAACTGGCCTGGGAGTGTTTGATGTGATAGTGCACAGATGGCATTACTCTGTTGCGAAAACTGTGCTGTAGCTGCCCTGCGAAGTGTTTGAACAAAGATGATTGCTCTTTCCCATGCCTTGCAGTCCGGAGGATTAACCTCTGTCGTGTTGCTCAGTACTGTTTTTGCAAAAGATCCTCCCTACTCCGCCTGGGAGGTTTTGCCTCAGACTGTAATCTGTATTCCATGGGAAGTTCCTTAATGGGTTAGCGATGAGTGTTGCTTTTGCACCAGGTGAGGGTCACAGCCAGTATCCATCATGAGCTCCCTCTACAGGCCCCAGACATTGCTTCCATCTTTCTTCCTGATCAGGATCTGAGACTGAGCAAGACTGTTTCTAACCTTATTTCCCTATTTATCCCTGCTCAGAACTTTCGACACCATAACCCTCTCCAACACTAGGACTGCTTATTTCCACCTTCATAACATCATCGGGCTCAGTCACTGTCTCAGATTATTTATTGCTAAAACCCTCTTCCTTTCCTTTCTTCCTTCTAAATTTGACTATTCAAATCTCTGGGGGAGCCGGCGGTGGAAGCACGGAGGAGGGGAGACGAGTTGGGTGATGGGGACGGATGGGGACACCCAGTGTCGGAAAGGCCTATGGTCTGTGAACGTCTTGATTTTAAAATCCTGATCCTCATGTTTATTTACAGCGCATTGTGAAGTGCCAAACAAGTGAACTGCAGAACACGTGGCAAATTTTAGTTTGTTTGTGTTTATTATTTTGTCATAAATACTTCACGCCCTCAGGGTGGAAGTTAGATCCCGACAATTGGAATCAGTGTGGTTAAGAGAGACGGGAACGGTCGAATTCAGCTAGGACTCGAGAACAGAGCACTATCACCACGACATTCCCCTCCTGCAAGCCACACAGCATCTTCAC
Organism: Heterodontus francisci; assembly: GCF_036365525.1. Taxonomy (NCBI): domain Eukaryota; kingdom Metazoa; phylum Chordata; class Chondrichthyes; order Heterodontiformes; family Heterodontidae; genus Heterodontus; species Heterodontus francisci. Next base: position 31,550,934 of record NC_090391.1, read on the forward strand.
TTGGCCATCTATCACCATTGATTCATCACCACTGGGTCAAAAGCCCTTGTGTAACAATATTTTTGGAACGCATTAATGACACGGACTACAATGGCTCAAGATAACATTCCACCATCTCTTTGATCCAAATGGGGATTGGAAAGTAATGCTGATCTTGCCAGCATCATCGATATCCTCACAACAAATAGTCATTTTGCAATTCACTGATTGAAAGCAGGTGAGGCCTATGATCACAGCAGGACCTCATTTTCCATTAAACATATTGTCAATGCGACTGGGCCCATCATTCCATTGTATTTGCTGGTCTCCTCTCTCCTTTATTGGATAACACGTAACGATTAGCCTGCTGTGCCAAAAACTGTTGAGCATCAGATATACATATGAGATAAGGATTCAGTGAATTACTTTTGTCAAAGAATACGAGTCCGACAGGACAGGACGAGGCCATTTGGAACATCATGTCCGTGCTGGCTTTTTGAAAGAGCTATCCAATTTATCTCTCTGCACTGTTCTTTCCCCATAGACCTGCAAAACCCCTTTCCAATATTTATCTCATTCCATTTTTAAAATTTGCTTTTACCAGCCCTTCTGGCCATACATTAGCTTAAAAAAAGCTAAAATAATGTTTTCTGGACATTTGACTTTGTTTATACAGATTATTACTGGATGTCATTACTTTTGGTTATTAAAAATGTACTATTCCATCCTCATTATTATCGGTCTCTCCGGCAAGTCTCTATTCAGATGTTTAATTCAATAAATCATGTTTAACTGCATTACTGCTCTTGTCATTTTCTCTCCTCTCCTTGCTGCGGTGACTGGTGTATCTATGCAACTGGCTCTTACCTCTATTCAAGATTGCAAACTATATTAATATTGTGGTAATTAGCTCTCTCAATTTCACTGATGTTGGTGTCCTTGTAGTTATCTATATTCTGCTATCCGATCTAAGGGCCATATTTCACTGTTTCAATGTTATTACCCATCCAATCTTGGGAAGGCTGAAAAGTTATTTTGGGTTTTTTTTTTGCTCTCTGTGACAAACTTCTTACTCTATTCACTAACTGCCTTATCTTGCTGGCCAGCATCTGAGGCGGAATAAAACCGATCAAAACCTCCGCCATCTAGTTAAAGGTGAACAGAGTTCATCCCCACATCCTCTCCAGAACTAATCCTGCCTAATAACTGCAGCATTATTGTGTCCACCTCCACTGCTGTTTCAACCCATATGATGTATGAACTCTTATATGTTGCTTAATTAAATCCGGACTCAACCATCCCAATGCCATCAGTATTGCCCTCTCAGTGAAAATCCTTCATAAACCACACCTCATCCAAGAATTCTGCTGCCCGTAACCTATCTCATACGACATTATGGACATCCATCCACCCGTTTTCACTAAGATTGATTCCCAGCCTCTCAATTCCTTAATTATTATATTCTTGCAATTGTGTTCAAATCCCTCCATAACCAGGCTCCTCCAATTATTTCCATTCACCTGCCTATCTACCATACTCCTGCAACTGAATCCCTTTAAGTATTTAACCAACTTTCTTTTTAAAGTGAATTTATTTGCTTATGGGCCTCTACTTGGCCACATGTTCCTTGTGCCCCAAACATCCCCTGGTTCCCGCATTACGAAGCCCAGAATTCAGAAAGTGCCACGAGATACACTGCCAGCTTCTTCCTGTGTCCCAGGTGGAGGTTAGTGTTGGGAAGGATTTTCTGGCAGCTTTGATGGACATCTTTGAAACATGTGCTCCAATTATAAGAGGTGTGTGGGGCACGTGATGGTGGAGAGCCAGCAGTTACTTAGTGGTGTCAAGGGGGAGGGAGAAGATGTCACTGCTGCATTTGGCAGCCATCGGTTCAGGGAGGACGCCTGCACAGGACGGCGGGTGCAGTGTGGCCAAAACTTTTAGCATCTGGGAGCGGGACTTACGGAGGCAGGAATTTGGGCCCTTACCCCTTTCATCCCCCCCCCTCCAGATCCTTGCCAAGGTTCCCCTTGCCCTCACTTTCCACCCTCTCCTGCCACACCCTCTACAATCAAAGGATCATTCTCTGTCATTTCCGCTGTCTCAGAGCATTGCCACCACCCAACATATCTTGACCTTTACTCCCCTGTCAGCATGGGCCATTACCGCAGCCTCACCCTGGTCCACACTTGCATTACACCCTATATCTTGACCCGATTCCAACGTCACCTCCCAGTGCAATCACAAGAGTTGTAACATCTGCCCGTTTACCACCTCTCTCCTCACGACCCAAGGCCAAAAACCCTCCTTCCTGGTGTCAGTTGATGCAGCGATTTATTTGTACTTCTTCCAATTCAGTATTCTGAATCTGCTGCTCACTATGCGCTCTCTGCCCCATTGTGGAGATCAAACGCAAATTGGTGCCCACTTTGCAGAACACCTCCACTCAATCTTCAAGCATGACCCTGAGAATCCGGTGGCTTGCAGTTTTAATTCAACACATTTCCCTCATGCTCATGTTTCTGACTTCAATCTGCTGCTGTATTCCAGTGAAGCACAACGCAAACTCCAGGAAGGGAATGCCTTCATCCGATTAGGCACTGAACAGCACTGTCGTCTCAACATTGAGTTCAACAACCTCAGACCGTTACTGCCATTTTGCTTAATTTTGCCCTTGTCTTGAACTTATTGTTTTTGCTTTACAAGTCTCTCTGGGCAGATTATTTGCCTTTTACTGCGCTTTTACTACTCTTTTTACCTTTCCTTCCATGATATCAACGTCATTGTGTCTCTCTTGCCCTGCCCTCTCGCACAGACCTTACCACTACCCGCACTCACTTGCTAAAAACCATTGCTAACATTTTAAAATTTGCCTGTTTTGATGAACAGTCACAGACATGAAAAGTTCTCTCTGTTTCTCTCCCCACAGATGCTACCAGATCAGCTGTGTATTTCCACTACTTTCTTTTTTTTTCTTATTTCAGATTTCCACCATCCACACTATTTTGATTTTATGCCATTGTTTAATTCATGACCACCTTTCCTTCAGGGATGCCGACAGTAAATAAGTTCTGATTTTCTCTCCTATGGGATTTCCGAATGGCTCTCTTACCTTGGTCACCTTCATTGCTTTCCATTTCCTTCCTAGTGTTTCATAAAGTAGCTACCAAAAGTCGTATTCACACCCACATCTCCTTCCTCAGCAATTGTCTATGGTTTCAACCTATTTCACATGAATTCTATTCTTCATGCTTTGCTTCCACCCAGACTTATCGGTACCTCAGATATGCAACATTCCTCGGAATGCTGGTTTCTGCATATCCTGAGATGCATACTGAGTGCCATACACCAGCGCAGATGCACACTCGAAATATATCTCCAGAAGCAGCGACACACCCTATCTCAAAGCTGTCTGTTATGCAGTTTCATTTCTAAGAGACAGGATTTATGATTATTTGGAAAAGCATGGTTTGATTAGAGACAATCAGCATGGTTTTGTAAGGGGCAGGTCATGCCTCACAAACCTTATTGAATTCTTTGAAGCTGTGACAAAACACATTGATGAAGGAAGAGCAGTGGATGTGGTGTTTATAGATTTTAGCAAGGCGTTTGATAAGGTTCCCCATGGTAGGCTCATTCAGAAAGTAAAGAGGCATGGGATTCAGGGAAAGTTGGCTGTCTGGATACAAAATTGGCTGGCCCATAGAAGTCATAGGGTGGCAGTAGATGGAAAGTATTCAGCATGGAGCTCGTGAACCAGTGGTGTTCCACAAGGATCTGTTCTGGGACCACTGCTCTTTGTGATTTTTATAAATGACTTGGATGAGGAAGTGGAAGGCTGGGTTAGCAAGTTTGCCGATGACACGAAGGTTGCTGGAGTTGTGCATAGTGTGGAAGGCTGTTGTAGGTTGCAACGGGACATTGACAGGATGCAGAGCTGGGCTGCGAAGTGGCAGATGAAGTTCAACCTGGAAAAGCGTGAAGTGATTCATTTTGGAATGTCGTATTTGAATGCGGAATACAGGCTTAAAGACGGGATTCTTGGTAGTGTGGAGGAGCAGAGGAATCTTGGGGTCCATGTCCATAGATCGCTCAAAGTTGCCACCCAAGTTGATAGGGTTGTTAAGAAGGCGTATGGTGTGTTGGCTTTCATTAACAGGGGGATTGAGTTTAAGAGCCACGAGGTTATGTTGCAGCTCTATAAGGCCCTGGTTCGACCACACTTGGAGTATTGTGTTCAGTTCTGGTCGCCTCATTATAGGAAGGATGTGGAAGCTTTAGAGTGGGTGCAGAGGAGATTTACCAGGATGCTGCCTGGACTGGAGGGCATGTCCTACGAAGAAAGATTGAGGGAGCTAGATCTTTTCTCATTGAAGCAAAGAAGGATGAGAGGTGACTTGATAGAGGGGTTCAAAATGATGAGAGGCATAGATAGCGTGGATAGCCAGAGACATTTTCCCAGGGTGGAAGGGGCTATCACCAGGGGGCATAATTTTAAGGTGACTGGAGGAAGGTTTCGGGGAGATGTCAGAGGTAGGTTCTCTACACAGAGAGTGGTGGGTGCGTGCAATACGATGCCAGCGGCGGCAGTAGAAGCAGATACATTAGGGGCATTTAAGCGACTCTTGGATAGGTACATGGATGATAGCAGAATGAAGGGTAGGTAGTTAGTTTGATCTTAGAGTAGGTTAAAGGTTCGGCACAACATCGTGGGCCGAAGGGCCTGTACTGCGCTGTACTGTTCTATGTTCTATGTTCTTATCGGACGAATTAACGAAAACATTTTTATCTTCCTTTCACATGTTCGAATTGCAAGCACCAGCGGCTTATTGGCCCTTAGAGATGTTTCTTCCCTGTCAATTTCATCTGACCCCATCTCGACCCCAAATCTCGCCCCTGGCCGAGTTATGTTCCTGTTAGGGACTGTTAACATTTATAAAGAGAAATTCGAATTCTCAATTATTACTGAAAGGATTCTGACGCAAGATTTCATGTTTTAAACGGAAACTTTTCTGGGAAAGAGTTAGACAAAGATAAACACTGAAAACTCAGCGCTGACTTTTGTACTTAAATACTTTGCACTTCAGATCTTAACAGTATATGAAGATGAATTTTTCATCTCTAAATCTCGAGAGAGCAGCTTTATTTGATTGTTAATACCAGGCTCATAATTTTCCCTATACGTTCCATGGTGGTTTGTTCACTTCTCCTTAGATCAATCGAATGTGTATCACAGCTCTTAGAAATTCACATCGATTTTTTTTTCACAGCTCTCTTGAATCTGCACTTCCCAGCTTGAGTACGGGCCTGCCTCAAAGTAGAAAACAAAACTGGTTCCCGATAGCCTCTCTACTCTTGAGTCCAACTGACTATCAATATTCAATGGCTTGCCTGAAGCAAACGACTTCCAAAACCATCTGCTGGGCCAAAAGCCAATTCAATATTTCAGCAAGCACTCAGGAAAAAGAAAGTTCTGCCCCCAACTGAATCTCAGTAGCAAAATCTATCCCAGTGTTTTTGGTACATGTCAGATGTCCCATACAGCAATTTAAACTACTTATTGCTAACGTCAAATGTTTTTTTCTTGATTCTTGATATCCACATAAATAATTGACATTGCTAACAATGACAGAACAGACACTTCTAGACTTCCAGGTTCCAACTGACCAACTACACGAGGCCACCTGTGGGTTTATAGATTTTATCTTTCTAACTCTGCCTCTGTTAAGCATGCTTGGAGAGAGTTTTGAAGTTTAAATCTTGGATGGTCAGCAATCTTTCGAATTTCTTACAACGACACATTTAAAATCTCAAAACTAAAAGCGACCTCGAAACTATTAATGCAAACAAGGAACCAAGTGATCGTAAGACCACATAGATATAAACAGTAAAAATGAGTAAGATGAGCTGTGTGGCAGAATAGGGACCTAAACGTGATCTACGCACAGAGGCAGAGGGCAGGAATGAGGCACTAAATGAGTACTTTGCATATCTCACGACCAAGGAAGAGGATACTGACAACGCCATAGTTTAAGGGATGATAGTTCAGCTACTGGATAGGTGAGAAATGATAAAGAAGTCTTAGAAATGCTGACTGTTCTTCCAGTTGATAAGGCACCAGGTCCGGATGGTTGCATCAAGTTTGACTGAAGGACTTGAGGATGTAACTAGTAGAGTAGATGTAGTGCAAATGGATTTTCAAAATGAATTCGATATGGTGCCATATAAAAGATTAATAGTCAAGATAAGGACTCGTGGTGCTGGGAGTAATATATTACCATGAATAGAGGATTGGTTAACAGATTCGAAGCAGAGAGTGGGCATAACTGGAACATTTTAAAGTTGGCAGGCAGGGACTACTGGGGAGCCACAAAGATCAGTGCTGGTTCCTCAGCTGTTTGCACTCTATATTAATGGCTTGGATGAAGAGACAGAGAATAATGTCTCTAAGATGGTAGATGATGCAAAGCTCAATAGAAAGGAAAGCAATGGGAAGGACGTAGGGAGGCTGCCATGAGTTATAGGCAGGTTAAGTGAGTGGGCAAGAAGATGGCAAATGGAGTACAATGTAGGGAAGTGAGAAGTTGTTCACTTAGGTTGTAAAAATAGAAAAACAGATATTTTAACAAGGTTTAAAGCTTGTAAGTTTTGATGTTCAGAGAGATTTAGGGGAACTCATGCCAAGAACGCACAAATGTAACATATGGGTGAAGCAGGCTATTAGGAAGACAAATGGCATGTTGGTCTTTATTGCAAGGGGATTGGGGTACAGGAATAAAAGCAAAAGTCTTCCTACTATTGTGCAGGGCTTTGGTGAGACCGCGCCAGGAATACTTTGCATAGTTTTGCTCTCCATATTTAAGTAAACATATAATTGCACTGGAGGGAGTGCAGCGAAAATTTACTATATTGGTTCCTGGAATGAGCGGGTTTTCCTATGACGAGTTGCTGAGTACATTGGGCTTATATACTGTGGAGTTTGGAAGAATGAGAGGCGATCTAATTGACTCATTGAAGATTCTGAAAGGGCTTGATAGGGTAGAAGCATTGTTCCCACTGGTCACAGAATCTAGAAAATGGTGACGCAGTCTCAGGATAAGGGGGAAAGCATTCAATACTGAGATAGGAGAAATTACTGCACTTAAAGGGTTGTGAATCTCTGGAATCCTCTCCCCAGATGGTTGTGGATGCTCCATCATTGAATACATTTAAGCCTGGGATAGATATATCATTGCTCTCGCAGGAAAACAAGGGATATGAGGAGTGGGCAGGGAAGTGGAATTGAAACCCAAGATGAGGCATGATCGTATTGAACGGCAGAGCAGGCTCGATGGGAATTTTGGTATACTTCTGCTCCTATTCCTTGTATTTCTTGGACATAAAAATGAGGAAAGTAGTTAAAGTAAGCGTTGATCCTGTAAAATAAGTTACTGGGGAATTAATAATGGGAAACAAGGAAAGGCAAGAGACTTTGAGCAATTTGTTTCTACCGGTATTCACGGAAGAAGACATGAAAATTATCACACGAAAGGTAGAAAATCGAAAGGGTGTCGTTTCCCTGTCTAAAGGATCTCACCATACACGAAGATATAACCGGGACACTACTGGGATTTAGTAAACATTCAGTGGCGCGTGCTCAAACAGACAGTGAGCTGAGGATAGGTAATGCTAGGAGCTGAATGTTTCAACTATGTATGAGCATACAGGCGTCTCTAATGTGACAATTAATTGGAAATATTCTCCTCTGACAGGTTGACTGGTGCATGTGGTCAGACCAGCTGGCGATGGTTGTGAGTCAACCTCAGCAGCTTAGGTTGTTGAAAGGGAATTTGCTGAGGGCTCTGAGGCACAGGTGATGGAGGAAGGGGAGATGTTAACTGACATGGAGGCGGTAGGTGAGTGGGGTCCTGACGATCAGTAGGGTGTGCTCCCTGGGTGGGACTGCAGGCGAAGTGGTGCCGTTACAATTGGATTCACCTTGCACCTTCAGGTTATGAATGTATGAGGAACCAATTAAAATAACCAGGCATGACTCCTCCAACTCCTAGCCCCTCTTGCTCCGACGGAGGCACAAATGGATTCCCTGCTGTTGATCCCATGGTGTCATTGCCAAGTGGTTTGTCATACCAATCCAAATTGTCGGGTGGGAAGATACTTGAAGATAACAAGCACTTGTTCAGCACTCTTCAAGGACGCATGGACGACTTCAGACACATAATGTGAGTTCAGAGGAAGCGATTGTTTCCTATCGGATGAGGGATGTACTGAGCGGTGAAACGAACAGACAGCTGGACTGTGAATTAAACACTAAAATATAAGCAAAATACTGCGGATGCTGGAAATCTGAAATGCAAACAAGAAATGCTGGAACCACTCAGCAGGTCGTCGCTGACCCGGAACGTTAACTCTGCTTCTCTTTCCACTGATGCTGCCAGACCTGTTGAGTATTTCCAGCATTTCCTGTTTTTATTATAGACAGCTGGGCTGTCTAGACTGATCAGACAGGAAATGAGGAAGTTGAAGACCATCTGTGTCAGGAGGTGAGAGTGTTGAAGCAGGAGGTGATGGAGTTGAATCAGGTGGTGATGGAGTTGAAGTAGGAGGTGACGGAGTTGAATCAGGAAGTGATGGAGTTGAATCAGGAGGTGATGGAGTTGAAGCAGGAGGTGATGGAGTTGAAGCAGGAGGTGATGGAGTTGAAGCCGAAGGTGATGGAGTTGAAGTAGGAGGTGATGGAGTTCAAGCAGGAGGTGATGGAGTTCAAGCAGGAGGTGATGGAGTTGAAGCAGGTGGTGATGGAGTTGAAGCAGGAGGTGATAGAGTTGAAGCAGGTGGTGAGCGTGGAACACAGCACTTTGACAGTAGCGGGCTCTTCCTGCATAAATTTTCAATGATGCATTGATGGCTGCAATGCAGACCCATCGCAATCAGAATGCTGCAAATAACCTTGAGGCAAGCACCAATACATATGTTTGGTTTGGCTCAAATCATTAGGTCGCAAGTAGCTCCTGGGAGCCAGCAGCAGTACCTTTACTGGATACAGCTTATGGCTAGCTGAACTCCAATGATGAGTAATCTGCTGCTAGTTATGCCTCTGCCGCAGGACGGGTCAAGTGACAGGAATGCGGAAGACACAAGAGACATTAAAATAAACCCAGCCAGCCCCATCTATTTTGTGTTATCGAAGCACAGGCAGAGGTGCCAGGGCGAATTATTTTGGTGTTTTGTTTTTGAGAACAAGTTTCTGTGGCATTAGTTATTACAACTTATATATATAATTTGCTGTTTGTGCTCTATTAGAGTCTGCTATTCTTGCTACGTATTGGCCTGTAGTCATTGTAAATTGTTCCAAATAATTCTATTATCATGAAACATTTCAGCGATTAAAAATTTACGAAGTAGAACAATAGTTAATTAACACAATTTGCACTAAAGCGGTTTGCACTAAATAGCTGAAGTTGACCTTATTCAACATTTACTACCTCAAATGTCTTTCAAATAGTCTTTCCTGATAAAATGAAATGTCAGTTGTTTTACTTTCAGAGAGGGATTTTTAATCTTCAAATGTATCAGCTACGAGCTGCTTTCTAGCCATCCTGTTGTTTGCAGCCAAAGATTCCTCAACTGTTCCATGAGGCATGGCTGCAACGCCATCCACGTTGGAATCCACAACTTAATTGATTCCTGGAACAATCTTGTCTTTGGGTTGAAGGGTCAGTACTTCTCACAGAAAAGTTGTTCATCTGCAACAGACCACCACAATATTGGACACATTCACAAGAGAATACTGGAACCTGTCCAGGCACAGTAAAGTGATCTCAGCATCCCGGCTGTTTTCTCCACCACTTCGACATATTAAACCACGCGCATGATTGTACCTTTTTCGTGCTGTACCATTGCTCCTGTGGTAATGTGACATCATCCACATGTTTAGTGGATAACACTTGTCACCTAATAGCCATTCTAATCTTGGATTAATGTTCACATAGACCTCTGCAAACGTGAGATCCCGAGAAGGCAGGCATCATGAGCATTTGCCGATGATCTGCATTCATATTCAGGATCCTTACTTGGGCATCACAAATGATCATGACATTCAATGATTTGAACTGTTTCCTGTTAATGCGTGAAACAGGTTCATCGTTTAGTGTCTTCAATGCAATATGTGTCCTATCGCCGGCACTCAGCACTTTGGGAAGAGAGTGATCCTGTGAAATTCGACAGATCTCTCCTTTACTTGTGCTGGGGATATGGCAAAGCCAGTGATATCAGTAGCCCAATGGAAAATTGCTTCGGTGACCTCGTGGGTGGAGGGAATCACAGAGCCCTGGCAAATGGTTCACATGTCACCAGCACCTGAGTGAAATGTCCCGCATGTATAAAAACATATATCGTGATGACCTTAATTGCCATTTCCAAGGCAGTGCGACCTGTGGAACTTGGCGTCAGGTCGCCCTGAAAGATATCACAGAGGCAGCCGATTGTCTCTTGACTGAAGTGCAGTTGCCTCACTCACAATTCCTCCAGCATCGTATCGAATAGCATCCTCTCCGAATACATAATCTCTTATGGGGCATAGATCCTTCTGAACTGCCTATGGGAACCATAGAAACATAACAATTTTACGGCACAGAAAGTGGCTACTTGGCCCATCGCGTCTGTGTCCGCCGAGAAACGTTCCATTCATTCGAATTCCACATTCCAGCATTTGATCCCTGGTGATGCAGATTATGACACTTGAGTTATATATCCAGAATTCGTTTGATAAAGTTGAAGGTTTCCGCCTCAATTATCATTTCAAGCGGGTTCTAGACCCCCACCTTCATCCCGGTGAAATAACCTTTCCTCATCTCCCTTTTCATCTCTCTGCCAGTCACTTTAAATCTATACCCCCTGGTCACTGACTTTTTTTTTTAAAGAGCTACAGCACTGAAAATTTATACTAACTCTATATTCCGGCCACATCCTAACCTGTTTTTGTATCCCCCTACCAAGACTAGGGGCAATTTATAATGATCAATTTATCTATCAACCTGCAAGCCTTTGGTGGTGGGAGGAAACGAGAGCAGCACCCAGAATTGAACCTGCGTCGGGAGAGCTGCGAAGCTGCGCTGCTAGCCACTGTGCCACCCGCTAAGACAAAAAGGCCTTTCACCTCCACTCAATCCAGGCACCTCAAAATTCTGTGCATTTCAATCAGATCTCTCCTCCTCCTTCTCTGTTACAAGGAGAACAAAACCATCTTATCCAAACTTTCCCTCCAGCAGCATTTTGTCCAGTCCTGACAACATCCCCGCAAATCTCCTCTGTACCCTTTCTAGTGCAATTCCATCATTTCTGTAATGAGGTGACCAGAACTTCACACAATACTAAAGTTGTGGCTTAACCAATATTCATGCAGTTCCAGCATAATCTCCAAAATTAAAGCAAAATACGGCAGATGCTGGAAATCGGAAATAAAAACAAGAAATGCTGGAAATGCTCAACAGGTCTGGCAGCATCTGTGGAGAAAGAAGGATGATTAACGATTGTGGTCAGTGACCCTTCATCAGAAATGGCAGTTAGAGGAAATGTAAAAGATTTTAAGCAAGTAACGGGGGGGGGGGGGGGGGGGCAAGATATAACAAAAGAGAATGTGTTGATATGTCAAGGTCACAGAATAGCTGACCAGAAGGTCCTGCAGAAAAGGCAAACAATATGTTAATGGTGTGCTGAAAGACAAAGTATTAGTACAGATAGGGTATTAACGGACTGAAAACTGAACAGTCACAAGCACAAACATGACAAAAACAGCATAACATCCCTGCTCTAAACGTGGCCTGGGAATGGAGCCTGACTTTCCTTTGTTACTCCCTGTGTGGCGCCCTTTTATGAAAGAATGTATCACAACAGCCAAACAGATGTGGTATGCTTCCTCCTCACAGATGTAATTCTTTAAATATGTTGCAATGCCTGTTACCAAGATAGCCTATGTTATTTTGAAGTTATTCTAAACTGCCTTATGAATGAATGCACGGTTTTCAAGACCAGATACAGTTCTGAAAAGTAAAGAGAATACGGCGTTTCATTCAACCTCCATATTGAGTAACAATAAAGAGAATACACATCATTCAGGATAAAATGTCAAATTACATTGAACGTTCTTTTAAATGTCTTTGCAATATTGCTGTAAACCTTTTTTAATGAAAAAGCAACACAAACATTGATTAGAAAGCAAATTACATGGATGGATCTTTTAAAGGTGCTGCAGCTGCACAGAACCTTAGTTAGGCCACACTTAGAATATTGCGTGCAATTCTGGTTGCCACACTACCAGAAGGACGTGAAGGCTTTGGAGAGGGTACAGAAAAGGTTTAGCAGGATGTTGCCTGGGATGGAGGGCATTAGCTATGAGGAGAGGTTGGAAAAACTCGGATTGTTTTCACTGGAACAACGGAGGTGGAGGGGCAACATGATAGAGGTTTACAAAGTTATGAGCGGCATGGACAGAGTGGATAGTCAGAAGCTTTTTTCCCAGGATGGAAGAGTCAGTTACTAGGGGACACAGGTTTAAGGTGAGAGGGGCAAAGTTTAGAGGGGATGTGCGAGGCAAGTTCTTTACACAGAGAGTGGTGAGTGCCTGGAACTTGCTGCTGGGGCAGCTGGTGGAAGCAGGTACGATAGCGACGTTTAAGAGGCATCTTGGCAAATACATGAACAGGATGGGAATAGAGGGATGCGGTCCCCGGAAGTGCAGAAGGTTTTAGTTTAAGCAGGCATCAAGATCTTTGTTCTGTTCTTTGTCCCTTTAATCTTGTGCAGACTTACTTCACAGAAAAGTCGCATCAACAATGGTGTCGTGTACTCCTTGTCAACCAATGAGTTGAAAAAGAAGCTTTATGTCCACTTGAGGGAAATAGACTTGCAGGACTACAGGAATCAACCAGGAGTGGGACTGACCGGATTGCTCTGTGGAATTCTGGGTAGGTCTCCATGGGCTGAATAACCTCCTTCTGTGCCATAAATGATTCTATGACGCTTGGACTGCATGAACTTGAAAACAAGTGAAGCTGCAGTTAGGAAATAGAAAGTCAATAACGCCAAGAGCGGGTAGAGCTTGGAGGCAGTAACATCTGACAGTGTGGAAAACATTAGATCAGGCGTTTCATAGAAAATTAGAATTGGAAAGTGCCAGTTGACAAGTAAAGAAAAAAAAACAAAAGTTGTTCAAGAATGTGTCATGTTTAAACAGTACAATTCCAAGATTCACGACAGTTTTTCTTCAAATGTAAATGAAACTGATGATTTGTTTCAAAAAATAATCTCTGAACTGCAGCCCCGATCTGTTTGTTTAATATTTGGTGAGACATCACTCTGGACGTGACACATATTTTGTTGTGCACAGTTGATGAACTGATAAACAGAAGAATTTAGCTGAATCTCATCAAAATTACTGTCCTGAATCTGAACCAAATATGAGACACAAACCAGAAAGGTCACCTGACTCGAAACATGATTTCTATGTCCTAATACTTCTGTTACATTCTATAATTCGAACTGGAAACAGTCAGCACTGCCACTGCACTGAGTTCATTGTTATTTTTTTCCAACTAATTTAAAGTTCACGATAATCGGATATTTCAGCACGCTCTTGAACTGCTCTCTGAACCTGCACAGAGTCAGAACATAAATAAAAGTATTTGTGCAAGAGCTTAAATTCTGCAGCATATAACCAACGCGATGCAAAGTATCTAATGAGTGATATTCGAAGTGAATCGCTTCTGATATGATATAATATAAGAATCCTGTAACATCTGTCAACCACAGATGTATGAAGCTGCCAGAAATTGCAAAGAGCAAAATAATGGACTTCTTTCTACTCTCCATCTCTGAGTCGACGTGATTCTCTCCTTTGTTCTGCCACCTCAGGCCCTTACAGATCCGGCTGGCCACTAAAATGTGTCTGACAGTCAGAGTGTTCAGCAGCAAAATTAATGCGAATGGGAGCATTGGGGTTTAAATCGAATCAAACCTGTCAAAGGCCACCCATCCGGGCTCAGTAAAATAACTTGGTTTTATATGACAAAACCATGGTATATTTTCGATAATCTCCTGAGGTACGTATATGAAGTACCAAACAATGCTTTTCAAACTCAGCAAAACACACGTAGTTGCTATCACAACAGATGCAGTTTTCTTCGTGCAATATTTTGTTTTCTGTTTCTGTCAACAAATAAGGGCAAAACGATCAAAGGAGAAAGTCATGGTTAACCAGACTGAACTGTCTCTGGATGCACGAGTTAGGACAGCAATGACACTGCACACAGGGGTGATGGACAGTAATGATCCTGGGAAAAATTCATAACCGATACGAAACAATATGACTTCAGTGATAATGACCAATAGATCCGTCACCACCATAGCCAACAGGTAGAGAGTGATACATGTGGATAGACCGCACTTTCCTCGGACAGGATCACAATGGAAATCAAATTAACTGCAAGAGAGAGAGGGGAAATGTGTCATAAATTACTGATCAATTTCGACAAAACATTCTACATACTGCAAAAATCGTGGGAATCACTATATTGGATTGTGCGAATCGACGAAAACTAACTTAAATACTATGACTGACTGTCACTTAGATTCATTGCTATGATGAACTTTGTACTGAACTTTATATTTAATCCCGCTCTTATTCAACCCTGGGTGAAAGGTGAAAAAGAGGTGACTTAATGCAGAATTGGTGGTTTGGTCTTTAAATGATCAAGATTTTGTACACATTTGAGTGTGGGGATGCTACTTCTTCTTTGGCCTCCTTATCTCGAGAGACAATGTGTAAGCGCCTGGAGGTGGCCAGTGGTGCGTGGAGCAGCGCCTGGAGTGGCTATGAAGGCCAATTCTAGAGTCACAGGCTCTTTCACAGGTGCTGCAGAAAAATTCGTTTGTCGGGGCTGTGTCACAGTTGGCTCTCTCCTTGCGCTTTTGTCTTTTTTCCTGCCAACTGCGAAGTCTCTTGGACTCGCCACACTTTAGCCCCGCCTTTATGGCTGCCCGCAAGCTCTGGCGAACGCTGGTAAATGACTCCAACGGCTTGTGATCAATGTCACAGGATTTCGAGTCGCGTTTGCAGACGTCTTTAAAGATGAGACATAGACGGCCGGTGGGTCTGATACCAGTGGCGAGCTCGCTGTACAATGTGTCTTTGGGGATCCTGCCATCTTCCATGTGGCTCACATGGCCAAGCCATCTCAAGTGCCGCTGACTCAGTAGTGTGTATAAGCTGGGGATGTTGGCCGCCTTGAGGACTTATGTGTTGGAGATACGGTCCTGCCACCTGATGCCAATTATTCTCCGGAGGCAGCGAAGATGGAATGAATTGAGACGTCGCTCTTGTCTGACATACGTTGTCCAGGCCTCGCTGTCATAGAGCAAGGTACTGTGGACACAGGCTTGATACACTCGGACTTTTGTGTTCCAAAGAACAAAGAAAAGAACAAAGAACAGTACAGCACAGGAACAGGCCATTCGGCAATCCTAGCCAGCGCCGATCTTGATGCCTGCTGAAACTAACAACTTCTGCACTTCTGCGGCCCATATCCCTCTATTCCCTTCCTATTCATATATTTGTCAAGATGGCACTTAAACGTCGCTATCGTATCTGCTTCCACCACCTCCCCTGGCAGCAAGTTCCAGGCACTCACCACACTCTGTGTAAAAAATTTGCCTCGCACATCCCCTCTAATCTATGCCCCTCGCACCTTAAACCTATGTCCTCTAGTAACTGACTCTTCCACCCTGGGAAAGAGCTTCTGACTATCCACTCTGTCCATGCCGCTCATAACTTTGTAAACCTCGACCATGCCGACCCTCCACCTCCGTTGTTCCAGTGAAAACAATCCGAGTTTTTCCAACCTCTCCTCATAGCTAATGCCCTCCAGACCAGGCAACATCCTGTTAAACCTCCTCTGTACCCTCTCCAAAGCCTCCACGTCCTTCTGCTAGTGTGGCGACCAGAATTGCACGCAATATTCTAAGTGTGGCCTAACTAAGTTTCTGTACAGCTGCAACATGACTTGCCAATTTCTATACTATGTGCCCCTACCGATGAAGGCAAGCATGCCGTATGCCTTTTTGACTACCTTATCCACCTGCGTTGCCACTTTCAGTGACCTGTGGACCTGTGCGCCCAGATCTCTCTGCCTGTCATTACTCCGAAGGGT
The DNA here is from genome assembly GCF_036365525.1 of Heterodontus francisci. Lineage (NCBI taxonomy): Eukaryota > Metazoa > Chordata > Chondrichthyes > Heterodontiformes > Heterodontidae > Heterodontus > Heterodontus francisci. Next base: position 31,567,115 of record NC_090391.1, read on the forward strand.
TCTGCCATTTACTGTATACCTCCTACCTGCATTAGACCTTCCAAAATGCATTACCTCACATTTGTCTGGATTAAACTCCATCTGCCATTTCTCCGCCCAAGTCTCCAACCGATCTATATCCTGCTGTATCCTCTGACAATCCTCATCATTAGTGCGCCGTGTCAATGTCAGTGCGCCATTTTCCCACACTCTCTTGGCCAGTCTGGACATAGCAGTGGAAGCCTATCCCATGCGCATGTTGATTTCTGTATCTAGAGACAGGTTACTGGTGATACTTGAGCCTAGGTAGGTGAACTCCTGAACCACTTCCAGAGCGTGGTCGCCAATATTGATGGATGGAGCATTTCCGACGTCCTGCCCCATGATGTTCGTTTTCTTGAGGCTGATGGTTAGGCCAAATTCATTGCAGGCAGCCGCAAACCTGTCGCTGAGACTCTGCAGGCACTCTTCAGTGTGAGATGTTAAAGCAGCATCGTCAGCAACGAGGAGTTCCCTGATGAGGACTTTCCGTTCTTTGGACTTCGCTCTTAGACGGGCAAAGTTGAACAACCTGCCCCCTGATCTTGTGTGGAGGAAAATTCCTTCTTCTGAAGACTTGAACGCATGTGAAAGCAGCAGCGAGAAGAAAATCCCAAAAAGTGTGGTTGCGAGAACACAGCCCTGTTTCACGCCAAACAGGATAGGAAAGGGGTCTGATGAGGTGCCGCCATGTTGAATTGTGCCTTTCATATTGTCATGGAATGAGGTGATGATACTTAGTAGCTTTGGTGGACATCCAATCTTTTCTAGTAGTCTGAAGAGACCGCGTCTGCTGACGAGGCCAAAGGCTTTGGTGAGATCAATGAAAGCAATGTATTGGGGCATCTGTTGTTCACGGCATTTCTCCTGTATCTGATGAAGGGAAAACAGCATGTCAACGGTCGATCTCTCTGCACGAAAGCCACACTGTGCCTCAGGGTAGACGCGCACGGCCAGCTTCTGGAGCCTGTTTAGAGCAACTCGAGCAAAGACTTTCCCCACTATGCTGAGCAGGGAGATTCCGCAGTAGTTGTTGCAGTCACCACGATCACCTTTGTTTTTATAGAGGGTGATGAATTTGCCATCGCGCATGTCCTGAGGTATCGCTCCCTCGTCCCAGCACAGGCATAGCAGTTCATGTAGTGCTGAGAGTATGGCAGGCATGGCACTCTTGATTATTTCAGGGGTAATGCTCCAGAGACACAATAAGCCGGTAAAGTGCGGCACGGTCATTGCACAGGTAGCAGAAGTAGCATCTTGAGTAGAATTTCCTTCCAATCACAGAGTCCTGTCACATTTCCACTCCCTGAGATGATTGATTTGAACTAGTATGAAATTCAAAGCTTTCTGTCTGCATCCAAGAAGAATGTTCTGGCAGAGTCTTTTAAATATAATGTAATATTCGAATACTGATTGCCAATTGGGTGAACAAGTTCAATTAAATGAAATAGAGTAAGGGAAGTGAAGTTTCAGCATGAATGGCGGCAAGCAGTAAATTTGAAGTGAGTTTCAAGGAATGTGCCAGCAGGGGACGCTGGAGGTAAATGTGCCATACCTATGAATTCACGTTGTCTGCCACACGAGGCAACAATCACAATGGCTTTCAATAAGGCAGGAGGGTCTTACAATTACGATCAGAGCAGGGGGACTAAAATGGAGAGAAAAAAATAGAGAGAAAATTCCAGAAATACAAACCACGTCAGGCTGCATTTCAACATCTATGGAGAGAAATATCGAGTTAGTATTTCAGGTCAATGACCTTTCATAGGAACTGAAGAAAAATTATTTCCCCGACACTGGGGACAAAAAATGCCGACTGGATCATCGTTTGACTGAACAATTCGTTCACTCTACAAGAGTGTCACAGATCTTCTGTTCGCTTACCATTTTAATTATCTGCCTCACTGCCACTCTGACCTCTCTCCCCATGGGTTACAGCAGTCTTTAGGTGAAGCTGAACGGATGCTAGAGGAGCGGTACTTCATCTCTCTTTTACAAACTTTTCAACTTCCCAGACTCAATAATTTCAGATTCTAGCCACTGTTCACATGTCTTTTAAACATCAACTGCTGGTCATAATTCTGCTGATACCATTTGCAGTTAGCCTAAGTCCGCCTTTTGTTTATTTTCAGTTCTAATTATCTCACACCTCCACCTCGAACAATCACTCATTTTTAATGTAATCATTCCTGACTTCCATCCAATCACAGACCTTCCCATCTATAGGTTTTCATTACACACATTCCCTATTGCTCTCGCTCAATACTTGCTTGAAACCTGGTACATTTGTAACAGCTTCCAGGTCTGCTCAAACGTCACCTACCCGAATCATTCACTCGGTTTGTATCTCCTCAAGCATGTCTAAACCTGATGAGGATTTTCAGCATTTTCTGTTTGTATTTCAGATTTCCCACATCCACAGTATGTTTTCTTAGCGCTGCCATATAAATGGAATCTATAGATTAAGCAGTGTCCTCTTGAGAAAGGCAAAGCTCCTCTGGAGATTTGGGGTAGAATGGAGAAGTGTATGGAAATTCAGAGACAGCTGATGGGATAGAATTCTGGAACAAGAATAACTGAACAGTCAATCAATGATTAGATACATGCATCGGCAACATTTGTATAACTGAGCCACGATCATCAGTTCATTGATATAAAGCATTTATATAAATTAACTTTTTTCTAGAAGCCGACTGTTCACAGTTAAAATGTTGAATGCCAAATATCTAATCGCTGAACCGTGGGTTACAGATTGTTAAAGAAACTTGGATCGGCTGCTTTCGTGGCAATGACAGGAAATGGAGCCGTAAATGGGTCCTGAATGGAATAAGCATTGAGTTACGAAGTTCAACATCAAATTAGAAGATGACAATCCAACAGCAAAACTATTTTGGGTAAAATTATCGACAGATGGAGTAACTGCATTTAATAAGCGTCTCTGCTTAGTATCTGTTAGTGCACCTGCATTCGACTGTGAAATAGTGCGTTTGAATACTGCACCAGTGGTTGCACTGATCACCACTTGCCAATTGGGGTGGCACAGTGGTGCAGTGGTTAGCACCACAACCCACAGTTCCAGGGACCGGGGTTCATTTCTGGGTACTGCCTGTGCGGAGTTTGCAATTTCTCCCTGTGATGGCGTGGGTTTTCGCCAGTTGCTACCGTTTGCTCTCACAGCCAGAGACATGCAAGTGATAGGTAAATTGGCCATTGTAAATTGCCCCTAGTGGTGGTAGGGAATATGGGATTACTGTAGCGTTAGTATAAATGGATGGTTGTTGGTCGGCACAGACTCGAAGGGCCTGTTTCAGTGCACATAGTAAAATAGAGGACGCCCTATTCATTTCCAAGTTTTAAGATGCCTCACTTTCTAACTGACATCAATCACGCTGCAACTGAGAATGAAATCAATCAAAGACAGCAGAAGTAATCATTGCAGGAGAGACGGATTATTAAAGTTGTGGAAGGCAGGTAAATTTAAAAAATGATTTCAAAGAACTGTTCAGAAGTCAATTTATTCTGAAGTGCTTCCAGCAGAAGAATGAATGCATCAACAAAGGAATATAATCTATATATGCATATTTAATAATGTACTGTTACGATTATTTCCATTTTTGTTACATTTTGAGAATTTTCATTTTAAAACTGAACAGAATTCCATACGGGCTGGAACTATGGGTGTTTTCTTTTAATGAAAGTTTGGACTGAGTTTGAAATTTTAAGTCAGTTGGTGGTTTTTTTTGCATTCAACAGAAGAATACCCAGCTCATCTCTATCTTGAATACCAATCCTGTAACTCCAGTGTTTCAGATTCCTATCTCCTCCAGTATTTGAAGAAATCCTGCATGTTTGCAGAAACCTTTGCATGTCGAACATGTTGAACTGAAACCCTGTTTCTGTACTCCTGCTGTAAGAACTATGTGAGGGCTCAGTCGCTGCATCTCATGTAATGCCTACCCAAACTGATCATCAACATTGCCAAGAATTAAATACTCGAGGCAGATCCCAGTGAAAGTCGCCCATACGCACTTCCATCGAGCACAGTATCTCAATCTAACATGTGTACGCTTATTAATTTTGCCTGTTGACTGACCATCTTTGCATATTCCAGCTACAAACAGAAAGCCTGTTAGAGGAATTCATCAGCATCACTGTCTCCTAAGATACCTACCGAAACAGTCATTAACCTCTTCAAACTAAAATAAATCTTCTTCTTTGGCCTCCTTGTCTCGAAAGACAATGGGTAAGCGCCTGGAGGTGGTCAGTGGTTTGTGAAGCAGCGCCAGGAGTGGCTATAAAGGCCAATTCTAGAGTGACAGACTCTTCCACAGCTGCTGCAGATAAAATTGGTTGTCTAACAGCCCCGACAACCAAAAAAATCTCAGGACCACTGCATTCAGGGAGAAGCCAGCGGAATCACCAAACGCTGTAGAGTGTATACTTTTGGTTTCTAAAAACTCTAACTCAAGCAATCCTACTTTTACCATTCTGCGAGCTATTTCTTTGTGTGCAAACCTCCAGTATGTGTGTGTAATTGAATGTTGGTGTAACGTGTATTGTTTTATTTGTTCAGTTTAGGTGCAATAAAACTAACCTCTTTCTTTTTTAGCTGAAGAAAACCTGTCCGATTGTTACTTGTTGTGGCCATAACAAGCACGTAATCAAACACCAACTGAACTTGCCAGTACATCGACTTCAAGAATGAATTAACCCTGTTGTAATCAAAAAAGGAAATGGAAAAGTGGGAGGCCCTTCGACCCCTCGACACATGACCAAAGCAAAAATTTGGGAGCTTACGTCTGGGATCAAACTCAAAGAGAAATGGAAAATTGGAGGAGGGAAGCCAAATTGATCTCAAGCAAAAATTTAAAAAACACACAATCAATACAGGTTTTATTATGGTTTTCAGTGCTAGAGTACTAAAATATCCTGGTACAGATTGAAGCAAGTCGGGCCAGGTTAAAAGCCCTGTCTGTTGATGAGTTGAGGAACGCAGCTGTGATGTTCGGGATTACTATCCATCCAATAGCTAGGAAGCCTGAAATCCTAAAACCTGAGGCCAATCTTTTTAATAATGATACTGAAGAACCGGAGACAGGCATAAAATCTGAAATAGAAAAAGTAACATTAGCTAAGGTACAACAAGAACAGAGGAGACTAGAATCAGAATATCATTAAAGAGAGAAGGAACAAGCTTTCTGGAGAGAAAAAGAGGAGAGAAAATTCCAGACAATGAAAAAAAAACTTTCCAAAGTGCTGTAAGGCAGCTCGAACTGAATAGGAAAATGGACTCAGTGAAAGCAGACGCTTGTGAGGGATTTAACCCTAGCTCAGGCCCAGGTGCTGAACTCTTAAAGTTCTCCCATTCGATACTAAAGTTTAATGAGGTGGATGTGGAATCATTTCCTTCATCACGTTTGAAACGCTTGCTAGACAGTTAAAATGGCTGACGGTGTGCTGCACCATGCTGTGCTCCACCAGCCTGGCCCACAAGTCGTCCTCAGTTAGGATATTTGACTTGCATTCACAACCACCAGCACCACCCTCGATTTTTGTCGCAAACGCCTTTTCTAGTCTTGGTGCTTTGCTTTGTCTTATGAGCATTTTTGTGTCGCACTTCAAAATTTTAATCTTTAATTTCTAGGTCTTCAGTAAGAATATCCTCCAGAACTTTGGTCAGCTTCCTGGGACATCGGCGATAGAAAATTTGTTTTATGGGACGGGTTCTCCTACATCCGCATGGTATAAGGCGAGGATTGAACACTCTGGTTTGTCCCTACAGATCCCTTTAAACGCTGTGAGCAGCTCTAATATGTCTGCAATCTGTTCTGCAGAGTGGGAGAGTACACGGTCTAAATAGGAAAGTACACAGTCTAATTTCCAGAACATTTCAGTGAATGCTAATCGGACGGTAGAGGGTTTGATTTGAAAATCCTCCAGGCCTCCCTCTAACTCGTCCTCACTGTGCCTTTCGCCCTCCTCCTTCCTGACTGCCTGACAGACTTGCACTTGTGTGTCCTCTTCCCGGCTGTGATACAGCTTTAACATATTGATAGGGAATAGCCTTTGCTTTTTACGACGATCTGGGGGGTGGGGGTCAATGCTGTAATTATCTTTATTACTCTGTATGGGCCACTTTACCTGACATTCAACGCTTCTCCCTGTATTGGTAATAGCACTAAAACATGGTCTCCGAGCTGAAATGTTCTGACCATGGCATGTCCATGCGCCTGCCATTTCATAGTTGTCTGGGACGTTGTTAGGTGTTCCTGAGAAACCACGCAGGCTCTCTTGAGCCGTTCTCGTAACATGGAGACCCACAGAACCAGTCATCTACCTCTACAAGGTAAAAGTCTCGGGACCACTGAATTCAGCAAGAGGCCTGCAGAATCACCAAACTCCACAGACCGTATTTCTTTTTCCCTATGCACTGTAACTCCAGAGTGTGCATGTAAGTGAAAGTTGACGTAACGTTTATTGTTTTATTAGTTCGGTTTAGGTATCTTTCAAACTTAATCTCCCTCTGTAAAATATGTGTGTTTGTGTTTAAGCCTCCAGCGGTTGTGTGTTTGCGCGCGTGTGTGTATCTGTGAGTGAAAGTTGACGTGATGTACATGAGTTGCTTAGTTCGGTTTAGGTGCTATAAAGTTAACCTCTTTCTTTGTTACCTCAATAAAACCTCAACTATTGTTTCTTGCTATGATCACAGCAACAAAATAATCAAACGCCGACTGAATTGGCCAATAGATACACTTTAAGAAAGATATAAAACTGCTGTGGTCAAACAAGGAGACCATCCAGACACAATATTCCAGGTCTCTTATAAATGATTAGCATTCCTTTCTGGCGACAGAAATATATGCATTTCTATTAAAAGCCATGTGTGCTTATTAAATGCTTTTTGAACCTGAACTGCCGCCTTCAGCAATTTGTACACAGAGACACCTAGCTTTCTCTGTTCTTTCATCATTTAAAAAATCGCAACATTTAACTTGCATTGTCTGCACTCATTTTTTCCACCAAATTGAATCACCTCACATGTTTCTGTCCCAGATATCATCTTCAATATGACTACCCATTCCACCAGCCTCTTAATGCAGTCTTGAAGTCTATCATTACAAAGGCGTCACATCAGCAGTTGTGCATTGGTGTATCAGTGCACAAATCATTGCAGGCGGCGGGAAGAGTTGAGAAAGTGGTGAATAAAGCACACAGGATTCTGTGGACAATAAAAAAACGGTCACGGTGTAGAAAAGTAAAGAAATTATGATGAACATGGAAAGTACTCTGATTTGGCCTCAACTGGAGAGCTGTGTCCAATTCTAGACACCACACGAAATATGGAGGATGTTAAGGCATTAGCAGGGGTGCATTGGAATGATTCCAAGGATGAGTAGCTTCAGTTACTTGAGTAGATTCGAGATGCTGTGGCTGTTCTCCTTGAAGAAATGGAGATTAAGAGCAGATATGATCGAGGTTATCTAAGTCATAACTGTTCTGTGCAAGCAGAAAGGGATAAGGTGCACCTGTTGGTGCAACATCCGAGAACCATTGAACATAGTTTTATGGTGATGTGGAAAAGTATGAAAGGTGACATATGGAAAAACCTTTTTTTTCAGTGGGTTGTTCGGATCTGGATTTCTGTGCCAAAGAGTGTTGTGGAGGGAGATTCAATCGAAGATTTTGGAAAATATTTGGATAAATATAGGAAGCAAAATAAAAGCTTGCAGGGCGACAGTGAAAAGACAGCTGAGTGGGCCAAGTGATTTGCTTTTCCAGAGCCCTGGTATTGACATGATGGACTGAATGGGATCCTTATGTGCTGTAACCATTTTCTGATTCTACCATTCTATTGCTATCCTCCTCACTGCTTCAATGTTGCACGTCATTTACAAATTTTGATTTAATTTTTATCGAATTTGGACCCCCCCCTCCTCATATTCAGAATCTTTGATGTATATCAAAGACAGCAGTAGTCCAAGTACAGAACTCTGGAGAACACCATAGAATTCCACCTTTGAGTCCATGAACTAACCATTCGCCACAATTCTGCTTTCTGTGCTTTAGATGATTTTGCGCTCATGCTGCTAATTCCCATTTTATCCCTTAGCTTTCATTTGGCCCAATGGCCTACTATGTAATACTTTATCAACACATTCTGGAAGCCCATGCACAAGTGCTGTGCGCCCTTCAAGCCACATATTACCTCACCAAAAATCGCAGTCAAGTTAGTCCAACATGATTTTCAGTTTAAAAAAATCCGTGCAGGCTTTCATTTATCATTTCAAACCTTGTCCAAGTGATTTTCTCCTGAATTTAAGGATGTAAATGCGTTGGAGGCAGTGCAGATAAGGTTAACTAGACTAATACCTGGAATTTGGGGGTGTCTTACGAGGAAACTTTGGACAGGGGAGGTTTGCATCCATTGGAGATTAGAAGAGTAAGCAGCGATTTTATTGAATCATATCAGATCCTGAGGGGTCTTGACAGGGTGTATGTGGCAGGGATGTTTCCCCTTGTGGAAAATCTAGAACTAGGGGTCACTGTTTAAAAATAAGGGGTCGCCCATTTAAGACAGAGATGAGGAGATTTTGTTTTACTCTCAGGCAGTCATGCGTCTTTGGAATTCTCTTCTTCAAGAGGTGGTGGAAGCAAAGACTTTGAATATTTTTAAGGCAGAGGTAGATAGATTCATGATCAGCCAGGGGGTGAATGTTTATCTGGGGTAGATGGAAATGTGGAGTAATCAGTCCAGCCATGAACATATTGAATGTCAGTGTAGGCTCGAGGGGCCGAGTGGCCTACTCCTGCTCCTAATTCATACTTTTCCGTATTTTTGAACAAGATTTCAAAATTTCCAAGCCTCTGACACCAGCCCTGTATGTATGAGGGACTGGAAGATTGTGGCCAACATCGCTGCAAATTCTACCCTTCCTTTCCTCAGCAACCGAGAATGCAACCCACCTAGACCCTGTGATTTATTCACTGAAATTATTGGCAGTCTTTCTGCTACCTCCTCTTTCACCTATTTCTCTGCCTTCGAATATCAAGACAGCTTCCTTCCTTACCATATCATTAAAAAGTTCTATTTCTGGTGAAACATTGATGCAAGCCATTTAGTGCCGAAGCTATGCATTCTGACTCCAGAAATGAATGATCCCTAAACAATCCCATCTCTCCTTTGATAACCTTTTCACTGCGAATGTGCCAATAGGATATCTTTAGCTTCCCTATTGTGTTAGCCACCAACCTATTTTCAAACTATACCTTTTCCTCTCTCAGTTCCCTCTTCCGAACTCCTCTGCATTTTTATTTTCAGTATAATTCTCCCTTGTATGAATAAAAATGACATATGACATAACCTAACTATACATGTATATAATTGCAACATAATGTTCAACCTTTGCATTTCCAACAGCTTATGGATAACGACAACTATTCCAATGTTAGGCTTTTATGCACAAATAGAGTAAATTCATATTTACATTTTACTGGATATTCCATATCCAGATCACACAAGCATGAACATTAAGAATGGTTCTTCTTCTTATTATTATTATTATTATTATTATTAATATTATTATTACTGTTACATTGACACTGCATAATGTGAGAACGAGACTACTGTCACAAAGAAATGCTAACGAAGGGCAACAACTCATCCGGAGGAACCATAACCACTTAAAATTAATTTGCTTAGCCTGGACAAAGTAGCAGATAACGTGCTGTTGAGCTTTTATTTGTTGCACCACTTAATGTATTATTTAGGTCTTGTTAGTTTGCTGACAACGTGTCAGCATTTCCTGCTTTATTTAATGGATGCGCAGCACTTTAACCTGGAAGTATTGTGAACTGTGAAGAGGATAGTGATAGACTTCAAAAAGGACTTCGACAAGCTTATTGAGTGAGCAGACGCGTGGCAAACGAAGTTTAATGCATAGAGGTATAAAATTATGCAATTTTGCGCCAAAACGAGGAGAGGCAATATAAAATAAGGGAGAAAATCTAAACGTGCTGCTGGAGAAGAGGGACCTTGAGGTATTGGTACACATATAGTTAAAGGTGGTAGGGCAGATAGAGGAACTGATTAAAATGGCTTATCCGATCCTGGCCTTCATAAATAGAACCATTCGGTACTAAAGAGAGGACCTTTCATGGATCTTTATGAAGTGCTGATCCGGCCTCAACCGGAATATTGCCAGGGAATCAGACTTTAAGAAGGATGTAAAAGCATGAGACAGGATGCAGCAAAGATTTACAAGAATGGTTCCAGGGATGAGGGACCTCAGGTACGTTGATAGACAGGAAAAGCTACAATTTCTCTCCTCAGGTTAAGAGGTGATTTGATCGAGGTATTGAAAATCCTGAAGGATCTGGGCAGAGCAGAAAGAAATTAAGTGTGTCCATTTGTGGAAGGTCCATGAACTTGAGGAGACCGCTTTTCGATGAAAGGCAAAAAAATAAAAAAAACAGCGACAAGAGGTATAATTTATTTTCGTTTCTGCAGTGAGTGGTTGAGATCAGATGGAGGCAGATTTAACCATTGCTTTCAAATGAAATTGGATAAGAACCAGAAGAGAAAAGATGCATGGCTACGAGAAAGGGGCAGGGGAGTCGATAAGCTGCTTTCCTCATGCAGGAAAAAAAAACAGACAGAACCAGCTACATTGTCTCCTTCTTCGCTGCAACCATTGCATGATTCTATGATTTCAATGTTAAATGATGTAACATAATATAAAAAATGTTGTTTTATAATGAAATCCAACAACAAACAGTGAATTACTTCTCATTGAAGCAGAGAACGAAAGATGCAAGAGATAACAGAAAACTCCTTTCAGTAGCTAGATCTCCAGAGCTGCATCAGGCACACACAGAATTGAATACTGTGCCATACCGGGAATAACACATAAATACATCGAACTCCCTGTTCAAGTGAACCCTGTTATTGGGAAGAGAGGTCATTATGCTGCCTGTTTATGACACTTAGACCTTTTATTTGTCTCCTTATCAATCATTGAAAATACATTCGCAAATAAATATTTCAGAATGGTTGATTCCTGAACATGAAACTGTTATTCTTCTGATGGCCCGATACCTGCTCCTAGACCAGTTAACTGCATCAAGTACTTCCAGTACAGAGAATCAGCCATTTACATTTTAGAGTTGTGTGCACAAGGATCATTTAGCATATATTGCAGCAATTAGAGGACAGCAAGTACAGTTAGTCCGTCATTCAACCGACAGAACAAAGCTGGCAGTCGATTACAAGAAGTGCAGGTATTGAAATATTGTCAAGTGCATAGTAGCACTGATGTACATCATTAGTAGCTAAGAAAAAGGCTCACCAGGTACTCCAACTACTGCAAGAACAGGATTGTAAAAGTGTTCTCTCACAAGTATATTAGAAGATCCCATTTTATGAGTAGCCGTAACATATGTCTGTTCTGAAAATAGCAGCTCAAGCATGCACTCTAAGCTAATGCTTTCAAATGAGCCATGATTTATACAGGCAATAATTCTCCACTGACATGGTTATACCCCTGATCATTGTTATTACTTACCGGCACTTGAGCAAAGAGATTACATCATCAGTGTTGACTCCAAAGTAAATAACATGGTGCAAAAAACACAAAAATAGGGCATGAGCATAATTAGGCCTCTCTCAAGAATAATGTTGAAAGCTGCAGGCTGCAAAAATGACGCAATAATAACAAGTGGCTTCCATCGCAGTTTTCATATAAGTGACCATGCTCAATTCTGCCCATTCATTATATTACCGATTCTTTCGCAATATACATTGAATCCAGAGTTAGAAGCAGATCCCTTTTACTTAGTCTGTGCAATTTCCCAGTCAAAGTATGCAGTTTCACACTTTGACAAAGGGCTATTTAAGTACATGTTAAGTTTTGCAGTCTATAAATTAGTGTGCTTGATATTAGGGGAGGGAGACTGACTGTACGCCATTGACATCCCTCCCTCCGTTGTTCTACTGTAGATATTTACCTGTTTATTCCTCAGTCGTTAAAGGCTCCAGTAAAATTACAAATATGCCTTGCTCATTATTGAAGTTAGCAGTCACAGAGATTTTAAAGTGTGGTATTTAACTAATGAATTACCATCAGTGAAGAATTGATTCTGTCCTGTTTATTCAGTCACTAAGTAAGGAATACGAACTTCCTACTAAACAAAATGAGGCCCTGACAGAAATCAACACACAGAGCATCAAGTCCAACAGGAAAATGAACACAATCTGACAACAGACAACTTCAACTCACAATTTCTCTCACTAATTGTCCTGGCTATTCCATCACTTTATGATAGTGAATTATTCACATTGCTGCTTCTTGCTCTTTCTCTTTACTTCTGCTTATATCTTTCCCTCGGGTTCGTTCTTCCTGCTCCTTTTCTCCTTCCCTATCTCTCTGAAGTATTCGCACCCTTCAAACTGTTACTTCATGCTACTTTTCATATACGATTTATTCCTAACATTCTGCGCCTGTGTTCTTTTCACCTGCCCCAGGTTCAATGATTCTATTCTCAGAGTCAGTTTGTTCAATAATGAAACCTCTGTGAATGATTTAAAGTATCTACAGAACACGCAATTCTCCACCTCGCCACACTTTTCACTTCATCGACAATGCATGGAATAAACAGGATCGCAAGCTTCTTCCAGACAAACCTCACAATCATTGAAATTCATTCTCCTGGAATTATAAAGTAAACCGTTAGAGTGTGGTATTGTTTAATTTTTTAAAAAATCAGCGCTGCAAATGATAATCTACGGATAAATGGGAGACTCTTGATTCCAACTGATAGAGTGTAAACCAATGAAGCATTGTAACAATATTTTTCATTTTACAATGTAGCCGAGTGACAGTGAAGGCTGCACAGTTAAGCAAGAAGGGGATATGAAACAATCAACAGCAAACTCAATTCAGTAGCGAGACATCTGAAGCAGCGTCAGACACACACAGAATGAAATAATACGTAAAAAGAGTGATAACCAATAAATACATTGCAATCCCAGTTAAACTGAGCCATGTTATGGGAATGACGGACATGGTGCAGCCCCCTTGTAACACTGAGACCATGAGGTGTCTCATTATCAATCACTGAAAGAAAATCATTAAAATAGAAACATAGTAAATAGGAGCAGAAGTAGGCCATTCGACCCTTCGAGCCTGATCCACCATTCATTATGATCATTGCTGATCATTCAACTCTGTAACCTGTTCCGCTTTCGCCCCATATCCTTTGATCCATTTAAACCTAAGAGCTATATCTAACACCTTCTTGAAAACATACAATATTTTGGCCTCAACTGCTTCCTGTGGTAGCGAATTCCACAGGCTCGCTACTCTCTGGGTGAAGACATTCCTCCTCATCTCAGTCCTGAATGGTTTACCCCACATCCTTAGACTATAACCCCTGGTTCTGGGCACCCCCACCATCGGGAACATCCTTCCTGCATCTACTCTGTCAAGTCCTGTTATAATTTTATAGGTTTCTGTGTGATCCCCCCTCAAGCTTCTGAACTCCAGCGAATATAATCCGAACCGACTCAATCTTTCCTCATTCATCAGTCCCGCCATCCCAGGAATCAGTTTGATAACCTTCGCTGCACTCCCTCTATAGCAAGAACATCCTTCCTCAGATAAGGAGACCAAAACTTCACGCAATATTCCAAGTGTGGCCTCATCAAGGCCCAGTATAATTGTGGCAAGACATCCCTGCTCCTGTACTTGAATCCTCTCGCTATGAGCGCCAACATACCACTTGCCTTTTTTACCGCCTGTTGGACCTGCATGCTTACCTTCAGCGACTGATGTACGAGAACACACAGGTCTCATTGCATATACCCCTCCCTCAGTTTATAGCCGTTCAGATAATAATCTGCCTTCCTGTTTTTGTTACCAAAATGTGATAACATCACATTTGTCCTCATTATACTGCATCTGCCATGTATTTACCCACTCACCCAACTTGTCAAAATCACACTGAAGCCTCCCAGCATCATCCTCACAACTTAGCCTCCCATCCAGTTTTGTGTCATCTGCAAATTTGCAGATATTACATCTAGTTCCCTCATCTAAATCATTACTGTATATTTTGAATAGCTGGAGTCCGAGCACCGATCCCTGTGGTATACCACTAGATACTGCCTGCCATTCGGAAAAATACCAATTTATCTCTACTCTTTGTTTCCTGTCTGCCAACCAATTTTCCATCCATCGCAATTCAGTACCCCCAATATCATGCACTTTAATTTTACATGCTAATCTCTTTTGTGGGACTTTGTCAAAATCCTTCTGAAAGTCCAAATAAACCGCATCCACAGGCTCCCCCTTATCAACTCTACTAGTTACATACTCGAAGAATTCTAGTAGATTTGTCGAGCATGATTTCCCTTTCGTAAATGCATGCTGACTCTATCCGATTCTACCACTGTTCTTCAAGTGCTCTGCTACAAAATATTTTATAACGGACTCTCGAATGTTTCCTGCTCCGAACGAAAGGCGGACTGGTCTATAATTCCCTGTTTTCTCTCTACCACCTTTTCCAAATAGTGGGGTTTCATTAGCTTCCCTCCAATCTGTAAGAACTGTTCTAGATTCTATAGAATCTTGGAAGATGACCACCAATGCATCCACTATTTCTCGGGCCACTTCCCTAAATACTTTGGGAAGCATACCATCAGGCCGTGGGGATTGATTGGTCTTCAATCGCATCAATTTCCCCAATACCATTTCTCTACTATTACTGATTTCCTTCTGTTTTTCTCTCTCAGACAGCCCTGTGTTCCCCAACATTTCTGGTATGATATTTGTGTCCTCCTTTATGAAGACAGAAGCAAAGAATGTGTTTCCCGTAGGCTTGCTCTTGTAATCTATTTTCCCCTTTTTAATCAATCCATTGGCCCTCCTTTGCTGAATTCTAAACTGCTCCCAATCCTCAGGTCTGTTGTTTTTTTTTTTCTGGAGAATTTATATGCCTCTTCTTTGGATCTAATGCTATCTCTAATTTCCCTTGCAAGCCGAGTTTTGGCTAACTTTCCCATTTTAATTTTGCGCCAGACAGGAATAAACAATTGTTTCAGTTCATCCATGTGCTCTTTGAATGCTTGCCATTGCCTTTCCATTGTCATCACTTTAAGTAACGTTTCCGAATCAATCATAGCCATCTCGCGCCTCAGACCTTCGTAGGTTCATTTACGAAGATTCAGGACCCTAGTCTCAGAATCAACTATGTCACTCTCCATCGTGATGAAGAATTCTATCATATCATGGTCGTTCAACCCCATTGTATTCCGCACCACTAGATTGGAAGCATTCCTCTCTCATTACACAATACCCAGCCTAGGATGGGCTGTTCTCTAGTTGGTTCCTCAACGTATTGGTCCAGAAAACCATCCTGTATACACTCCAAGAATTCCTCCTCTACGGTATTCTGAATAACTTGATTTGCCCAATCTATCTGCAGAGCAAAGACTCCCATAATTACAGATGTTTCTTTATCGCATGCGTCCCTAATTTCGCGTTAAACGCCATTTCCAACATCACCACTACAGTTTGGGGTCGAATGCAACTTTCACAAATGTTTCTTGCCCCTTAGTGTTTCTCAGCTGTACCCATACAGATTCCGCATCGTCAGAGCTAATATCTTTCCTCACTATTGCGTTAAATACCTCTTTAACCAGCAATGCAATTCCATTGCCTATTTCTTTCTGTCTGTCCTTTCTAAATACTGAATACCCCTGCATCTTAATTTCCTATCGCTGGTCACCTTGCAGCCATGTCTCCGTAATCCCGAATATATCATACCCATTTACATCTATTTGCACGATTAATTCATCCAATTTATTGCGAATGCTCCACGTGTTAAGGCACAAAGCCTTTTGGCTTGTCTTTTCAACATTACTTAGTCCCTTCCCACAATTTTTCACTGTGGCTCTGTTTGATTCTGGCCCTTTATTTCGCTGCCTATTACTTGTCTTATTCCACTTAATGTCCTTTGTTCTTGTCTTTGATCGCTCCTGCTCTGACTCCTTGCAACGGTTCCCACTCTTCTGCCATTTTAGTTTAAACCCTCCCCAACCACTCGAGCAAATACTCCACCTAGGACATCAGTCCCTGTCCTGCCCAGGTGTAACCCGTCCAGTTTGTACTGTTCCCACCTCCCCAGAACCGGTCCCAATGTCCCAAAAATCTAAAACCCTCCTCCTCACACCATTTCTTCAGCCACGTGATCATCTGATATGTCCTGCTATTTCTACTCTGACTAGCACGTGGCACTGGTAGTAATCCTGACATCACTACCTTTTAGTTCCTACTTTTCAACTTCCTTCCTAACACCCTATATTCTGCTTTTTGGACCATATTAGGTTTTGTTGAGATCAATGAAAGCAATGTCGAGGGGCATCTGTTGTTCACGGCATTTCTCCTGTTGCTGGCAAAGGGAGAACAGCATGTTAATTGTGGATTTCTCTGCTCGAAATCCACACTGCGCCTCAGGGTAGACACACTCAGCCAGCTCCTGGAGCCTGTTTAAAGCGACTCGAGCGAAGTCTTTCCCCACTATGCTGAGCAGGGAGATTCCACGGTATTTGTTGCAGTCACCGCGGTCACCATTGTTCTGATAGAGAGCGATGATATTGGCATTGGGCATGTGCTGTGGCACTGCTCCTTCGTCCCAGCACAGGCAAAGCAGTTCGTAGAGTGCTTAAATTATAGCAGGCTTGGCACTCTTGATTATTTCAGGGATAATGTCGTCATTCCCAGGAGCTTTTCCTCTGGCGAGAGAATCAATGTCATCACTGAGTTCCGATTTTGTTTGCTGCTCGTCCAGCTCATCCTTGACTGGCAGAGACTGGGCTGCATTGAGGTCGGTCTCAGTGACAACATTTTACCTGGAGTACAGTTCTAGGTAGTGCTCCGCCCAGTGGTCCATTTGCTTGCTTTGGTCAGTGATGTGTCCCCTGATTTAGATTTGAGGGGGGCGATCTTCTTGATGGTTAGCCCAAAAGCTCTTAATGCCATCATACATCCCTCTGATGTTTCCGATGTCAGAGGCCAGCTGAATATGACTGCATAGGTGTTGCCAGTAGTCATTTGTGCAGCAATTAACATTATTATAAACTAGCATTTATCTTTATTAGAACTTTTCTTTGTCGTATGGTAATGTGGAAAATACTTAGAAAATAGTGCCAGTATAGACAAGTCGTCATGGTAAAGAGATTCTGGGAGATTATGTCAAGTAGTAAAATGCTTGCTGGCAGTACAAAGGTGAGACCTTGAGAGCAGTCAGTGAAATCAGCTTCTGTATAAACATGCCTTGTAATGAGATTAGGAACCTCGAAATGAGAACACATTGAGGTAAAGTATTCAACACAAAGTTGCACCATGTGCAAATCCAAAAGCTTAGCAACCATCACAAAATGATCCTTGGCTCTTTTAGAAAGCCATACTTTAAAATTTAACGAATCACTGATCGGGAGAAAGAGAGTGATGAGAACGAGGTGGGGGAGGGAAACGTGATTGGTGTGGACCGCTCCTGTTCAAGAGCCTGCTGGAGTGCAGACCCTAATGTTGAATATCCACTTTGTGCGCCATGAATTCTATCATCCTTCCAAACGTTTGTCGGTCATCCTGTGAGCGGAATCTTTAACGAGAGACCCGAGGAGCAGTTAGTTCAACCCCTGGACCCCTCTGGTACTGCTGCACCAGCCTTGGAATATTCACCCCCATCTTAGCTCCGCACCAAACCCCAACCCGCTCCCCCCCCCCCGCCCCCCTACCCCCACAAACCCCAGCAGTGAAAGCAGCCTGGCTAATGCAATTCCCCTAACAATATCCCATTCAGCTCCGTCCTCTGCCCGTCCATCTGCCCAGCAATAAAAAAAGAACAATAAGTCAAAGTTTCAGAATTATTTTTTTGAAAACTCTACGATGCCACTGCAGTCAAATGGCTTCCTCATGGGCACAAGTCTATTGGGGGCGGCTTGTAGCAGCAGAGTCGCTGTTCAGATCTTCAAATGTACTTGAACAAGGTGTGATGCATGGAGACGGAGCCAGTTTTATGCACAGGAAGATCCTATGAGCACATCATTCAGCTTTATCTTTCTGCTGCCAGTGTATTTTTTTTGACAGCAGAATGGGGATTTTTCTTTTTGAATGATCTGTTATGCAGTTGTATGGGCATCACAAGCAGGGCCCAGCATTTATTGCCCATCTCTAATTGCCAGTGAGAAGATGGTGGTGAGCCGCCTTCTTGAACCGCTGCAGTCCACGAGGGGTAGGTATTCCAGGATTTTGACCCAGTGTCTCAGTTATTCGATTCACCAGGACACTGGTCCCAGCTCGGTTTAAGTGGAGCCCGTCCCAGTGGAAGAGCTCCCTCTTTCCCCAGTACTGGTGCCAGTGGCCCAGGAAGTGAACCACATGTCGCTCACGCCACTCAGTCACTCCCACAGTTAACGTTCTAATCTGGTTCTCCCGGTGCCACTTGGCCTGCTGGTGAGGCTGGGGCTTAGCTGAAAATGTCCAAACTGAGATTGATAGCTTTTTGTTCGACACGGGGATTCAGGGTGATGGAACGAAGGCAGGCAGATGGGTTTAAGATCCAGATCAACTGAGATGTGATTGAATGGGGAATAGGATCAAGGAGCTGAATGGCCTCGTCCTGTTCCTATAACAGAAAGAGAGTGAGGTTGGGTGAGAGGCGGTGGAATAAGTGAGTAGGAAAGTTGGAACTGGTGGAATCTGTGTACTTCTGCTGCTTTGAGAACGATGTTGACCATTAATAAAGTGTTCTGTTCACACACCAACATATTCCTGCTGATCAATAAAGACGGATCTTCGAAAAATAACTGAAATCAGGTCCCAGTGAAATGTGAACTTTTGACCTCTGCTTATAAGATCAGTGCTCTAACCTACAAGCTATGAAACCAACGCCCTGAAAAATTGTAATTCAATGCTTTATGCTTGAAACAAGAAGGTGCCATCCAGACACACCTTCACAATCCTTCGTGACCAAAGAATCCAGGAATAATATTTAACAATAGGAGGCCATTCAGCCCATCCCGCCTCTGGTGGCTCTTTGGAAGACCTATCCAATTTCTGCCAATTACACCCTTGCTCTTTCCCCATAGACCTGCAAATGTTTCCTTTTCACTATTTATTTATTTATTTATTTATTTATTGATGTATTTATTTATATAGAGATACAGCACTGAAACAGGCTCTTCGGCCCACCAAGTCTGTGCTGACCATCAACCACCCATTTATACTAATCTTACATTAATCCCCTATTCCTACCACATTCCCATCCTCCCTCAATTCCCCGACCACCTACCTATACTAGGGGCAATTTATAATGGCCAATTTACCTATCAAGCTGTAAGTCTTTGGCTGTGGAGATACTATCATAACAGGTCCACTAAGTTACTATCCCTGTGCAGATATTATAATAGCAAATCCACCCAGTGCAGCTCCCTGCGGAGATACTGTAATAGCAGACCCACTCAGTTATTTTACCTTTGGAAAGTCTAGTCTCACCGACCCACTCACTCCCTCACCCTGTTGAGAGACCATAATAAAAGACCAACTCAGTCAGACTCCCTGTGTAAAGTCTATAATATCAGACCTCATCTTTTTACCCCTCTCCCTGAACATACCCCCATCTAATTACGCCTTGTGAACAGACCCCCATGTAATTACCCCCTGTCACCAGAGGCCCACCTTATTACCCGCCTGGAACAGATCCCCAGCTAATTGCACCCCGCGAACAGACCCCCATCCAATGTCTCCCCGTGAACAGAACCCCATCTTATTACCCGCCCTGTGAATAGACCCCCATCTAATTACTCCCTGTGAGCAGACGCCTATCTAATTTCCTCCCGTGAACAGATCCCCATCTAATTACCCATCCTGTGAAAAGACCCCCATCTAAATACCACCCAGTGAACAGTCACCCATCTAAGTACGCCTCCCAACAGACCCCCATTTAACTCTCCCCTGTGAACAGACCCCCATCTAATTACCCCATGTGAATACACCTCCATGTAATTACCTGTGGGAACATACACCATTTAATTATCGCCCGTGAATAGACCCCATATAATTTCCCCCCTCAGAAGAGAACCCCATATAATTCCCTACCTGTGAACAGGCCCCATCCAATTACCCCACACCTCGGGAACATCCACCAATCTAATTACCTCCTGAAAATTCCCCATCTAAATACACCCCTCCCCCCGTTAACAGACCCCCTTCTACTCACTCCCCTGTGAACATATCCCTATTTAATAACCCCCCTTTCAGCAGACACTCATCTAATTTCCTCCATGTGGACAGAGCCCTATCTAATTACCAGCCCGTGTGAACAGACCCAAATCTAATTATCCCCTCTGAACAGATTGCCATCTTATTACCCCACATTTTGAACAGACCCACTTCTATTCAGTCCCCCATCTAATTACCCCCCGTGAACAGACCCCCATACAATAACCTGCCTAGAATAGACGCCGATCGAATTACCCGCCGGGAGCTGGCACCCGTCTAATTGCCCCGCTCCCCAGTGCACAGACCCCCTTCTAATTGCCCCCAGTGAACAGACTTCCATGTAATTACCCCTTCTGATCATATCACCATCTAAGTTTCCTCCCAGTTAACAGACCCCCATCTAATTACCCCCCCGTGAAAGGACCCCCATCTAAATAGACGCCGAGAATGGACCCCCATCGAATTATCCACCGGTAGCACGCATCCACCTAGTTACCCCACCTCTGGGAATGGACCCCATCTTATTTCCCCCAGTGAACATTCCCCCACTAATTATCCTTCTGAAAAGATCCCCATCTAATTTCCCCCCCCCCACCACCAATGAACAGAACCCGAGCTAATTCCAGTCCCCCGCCCCCGTGAACAGACCCCCATCTAATTAGCCCCCGTGAACAGACCGCCATCTTATTACTCGCCAGCAACAGGCACAATGCTTGTTTTTGCATTTTAATTTATTATTCATCTAAAAGAACACATGGTGGTGAAAAGTGGTTGGTTGTTTCTTGCAGTTATCATGAAACATATTTGCCTTGGATAAAGGGCTGATGAAGAGATTTGCACTTATCTTTTTATCTGCACGGAAGAGACCGGAGTTGCAAATTTGTTTTTAATAGATGCAACCCTGTCTGCACAGCTCTCTTGTAAGACATCAAGGAAAAACATGTAAGTTGTTTATTCTGTCTATTCTATTTAAATGATTTCGGCCCATAATTCTGGGAGAGTTCTTTCACCCGGAACGGGGGATTGAGGCGGGGTTGGCTGTCGTTGGCTTGGCTAAAGGATCTCACTGTACCTGAGGTGATTGTCAGGCAGCTGCTGAGATTTCGAAACCCTTCGGTGAGGAGTGATCAAGCAGACATTGGAGTGAGTAAGTTTCATGTCAGCAGCTGAGCGAGGCACAGATGATACCTTCTGGGCAGGCCTGCAGCTGGTGCAATGGGTTCCTTACCAGGATGTGTGCCAGATTAGTCTGAATGTCAGGCTGGTGAAGGGCCTGCAAGATCGCACGTACAGTTTTAACTGTCTTCAGGGACACATGGAACACCTCAGAAAAATTTTGAGATTTAAGAGTAAGAGATGTTTTTTTGAAGGAGTGAGGGAAGTACTGCGCAGTGAACGTAACCGGCAACTGCAATGTCTGAGTTGATCATATCGGAGAATATTGAGTTGAAGACAACTCTTTGTCAGAAGGTGACAGAGTTGAAGCAGGAGGTGAGGGCAGAACACAACACTTTGTCAGCAGCCGGCTCTTCCTACACCTGTTTTCAATGACGCATTGACTGCTGCAATGCGGATCCATCTCAATCAGAATGCTGCAAATTACCTTGAGACAAGCACCAATATATATGTTTGGCTTGGCATGAATGATTCAGTCACAAGTAGAACCGCTCCTGGGAGCTGCAAGTTCAGAGAGCGTGCAGGCCCACGAGTCACAAGCTGTACCTTTCCTGGATACAGCTCCTGGCTAGCCGAACTACAAAGACGAGTAATCTTTTGCTGCTTATGTCTCTGCCACAGGACAGGAATCTGTATGACACAGGATACATTAAGTAAACCCACCCGGCCCCATCCATTTTGTGGTATCGAAGCACAGGCATAGATGTCAGGGCGAATTCGTTCAGTGTTTTGTTTTTGAGGAAAGGTTTATGTGGTATGTTATTATGACTTATTTCCATAATGCACTGTTTGTGCTCTATTCGAGACTGCTATTCTTGTTATGCATTGGGCTGTAGCGATTGCAAACTGTTCCAAACAATTCCATTAACATGACAAAATTCAGCGATTAAACTTTTACGAGGCAGAACAATACTTAATTAACGCAATTTACACTAAAATGCTTAGCACTAAGCAGCTAAAGTTGACCATCTTCAGCACTTATTACCTCAAATATCTTTCAAATAGTCTTTCCTGATAAAATGATATGTCAATTGTTTATCTTTCAGAAAACACTTTTATCTGATTTCTGGCAGAGAGAGAGGGATTTCGTCATTTTCAATCTCAACTGCATCAGCCACTAGCTGCTTTCTAGCCATCCTGGTGTTTGCAGTCAGAGATTCCTCGGTTGTTCCATGAGGTATGGCTGCAACGCCATCCATGCTGCAATCCTCGAATTCATTGATTCCTGGAACAATCTCGTCTTTGGGCTGAAGGGTCAGTTCCTCTCACAGGCATAGTTGTTCATCCACAACAGACCACCACAATATTCGATACATTAGCAAGTGAATATTGTAACCTGTTCAGGCACATAAAGTGATCTCATCATCCCGATTGTCTTCTCCACCACTTCGACATGTTAGCACACGTGCACAATTGCACCTTTCTCGTGCTGTACCATTGGTCCTGTGGTAATGTGTCATCAGCCACATGTTTAGCAGATAACACTTGTCACCTTTTAGCTATTCTAATCTTCGTGTTAATGTGCTCATAGACTTCTGCAAACTTGAGATACCGAGAAGGCAGGCATCATGAGCACCTGCCGATGATCTGATTCACATTCAGGATCCTTAGTTGGGCATCACAAATGATTATGACATTCAATGATTTGAACTGTTTCCTGTTACTGCGTGAAACAGGTTCATCTTTCAGTGCCTTCAATGTAATATGTGCCCTATCGCCGGCCCTGAGCACTTTGGGAAGACAGCGATCCTGTGAAATGCAACAGATCTCTTCTTCACTTGTGCTGCGGATATGCCAAAGTCAATGAAATCAATAGCCCTATGGAAAATGACTTCGGTGACCTGGTGAATGGAGGGCCTCACAGAGCTCTGGGCAGTATTTCACATGTTACCACGACCTGACTGAAATGTCCCGCATGTATAAAAATATCTGTTGTGCTGACCTTAATTGTCAGTTACAAGGCAGTGCAACCTGTGGAACGTGGCTTCAGGGCCCCCTGAAAGATATCACAGAGACAGCCGATTGCCTCCTTACTGAAGTGCAGTTGCCTCATTCGCAATTTCTCGAGCATCATATCGAATAACATCCTCGCCCTATGCAAAGTTGGAGTGGGGCATAGGTCCTTCTGAACTGCCTATGGGAATCATAGAATCATAGTAAATTTACGGCACAGAAAGAGGCCACTTGGCCCATCGTGTCTGTGTCAGCCGGGAAAAGTTCTGCCCATTGTAATCCCACCTTCCAGTATTTGGTCAGTGGTCCTGCAGATTACGGCACTCGAGTTACATAGCCAGAATTTTTTGAAAAAGTTGAGGGTTTCTGCCTCAATTATCCTTTCAGACAGTGGGTTCCAGACCCCCACCTTCATCTCAGTCAAAGAACCATTCCTCATCTCCCCTTTAATCTCTTTGCCAGTTACTTTAAATCTATGCGTCCTGGTCACTGACTTTTCTGCAAAGGTAAAGAGGCCTTTCACCTCCACTCAATCCAGGCACCTCAACATTTTGTACATTTCAATCAGTTCTCTCCTCAGCCTTCTCTGTTCCAAGTAGAACAACCCCAGCCTATCCAATCTTTCTACATAGCTGCATGTATTTCATTCATGGCAACATGCTTGTAAATCTGCTATGTACCCTTTCTAGTGCAATTACATCCTTTCTGTAATGAGGTGAACAGAACTACACACAGTACTTAAGTTGTGGCCTAACCAATGATTTATGCAGTTCCAGCATAACCTCCCTGCTCTGCACGTGGCCTGGGAATGGAGCCTGACTTTTCTTTGTTGCTCCCTGTGTGGCGCCTTCTTATGTAAGAATGCATAACAACAGCCCAACAGAAATCTGTTTCCACCTCACAGATTTAATCCATAAAATATGTTGCACCACCTATTATCAAGATAGCTTATGTTATTTTGAAGTTATCCTGCAGTGATGAATGCATGAAAGCACGGTTTTCAGGACCAGATTTTTTTTATTCATTCATGGAATGTGGGCGTCGCTGGCCAGGCCAGCATTTATTGCCCATCCCTAATTGCCCTTGAGAAGTTGGTGGTGAGCTGCCTTCTTGAAATGCTGCAGTCCATGTGGGGTAGGTACACCCACAGTGCTGTTCGGAAGGGAGTTCTCATATTTTGACCCAGCGACTGTGAAGGGACGGCGATATAGTTCCAAGTCAGGATGGTGTGTGACTTGGAGAGGAACTTGCAGGTGGTGGTGCAGTCCTGAAAAGTAAATTGAATTGCAATACTGAGTTTCGTTCAACCTCCATATTGAATATCATTAAAAAGAATACACATCATTCAGGGTAACATGTCAAATTACAGTGCAAGTTCTTTTAAATGTCTCTGCAATATTGCTGCAAACTGTTTTTAAATGGAAAAGCCACGCAAACATTGACTGGAAAGCAAATTACATGGAAGGATCTTTTAAACGTCCATTCAATCGTGTGCAGAATGACTTTACAGAAACGTCACATAAATACCGGGGGTGGAGGAGGGGTGGTATACTCAGTGACATTCCATGACTTGAAGAAGACGTTGTATGCCACTTAAAGGAAATAGACTTGTGGGAATACCGGCATCAAGTGCAGGAGAAGGACTGACCGGACTGCTCCATGGAATGCTGGCAAAATCTCCATGGATGATTAGCCTCCTTCTGTGCCATAAAGCATTCTTTGACTCTTAGACTGTATGAACTTGATAACTAGTGAAACTGCATTTAGGAAATAGAGGGAGAAAATCACCGAAAGCGGGTAGAGCTTGGAGGCAGTAAGACCTGACAGTGCAGAAAACATTAGCTCAGGCGCATCTAACGAAATTAGAATTGGAATGTGCCAGTTGACAAGTAAAGAAAAAATGAAACTATTCAAGAATTTGTCATGTTTAAATCGTGCAATTTCAAGATTCACGACAGCTCTTCTTTAAATGTGAATGAAACTGATGAATTGTTACAAAAAAGAATCGATAAACTGCAGCCCAGATCTGCTCGTCTACTTTTTGGTGAGACATCACTCTGGATGTGACACATATTTTGTTGTGTACAACTGATGAACTGATGAACAGAAGAATTAAGCCGAATCTCATCAAAATGACTCTCCTGAACCAGAACCAAAAATGACAGACAAACCAAAAAGGTGACCTGACTCTAAACATGTTTTCTATTTCCTAATACTCTGTTACATTCTGTAATTCGATCTGGAAACAGTCAGCACTGCCACTGCATTGCGCTCGTTGTTATTTTTTGCCAACTAATTTAACAATCACGATAATCGGATATTTCATCATGCTCTTGAACTGCTGTCTGAACTTGCCCTGTGTCAGCACATAAATAAAGGTATTTGTGCAGGAGCTTAAATTCTGCAGCATGTAACTAATGCGAAGCAGAATATCTAATGAGTGATATTGGAAGAGAATGGTTTCTGCTGTGATATAATATAAGAATACTGTAACATATGTCAACCACAGAAGTATGAAGCTGCCAGAAATTGCGAAGAGTAAAATAATGGACTTCTTTCTACTCTCCATCTCTGAGTCGACGTGATTCTTCCCTTTATTCTGTCCCCTCAGACCCTTACGGACCCGACTGGCCACTAAAATGTGTCTGACAGTCAGGGCGTTCAGCAGCAAAATTAATGCAAATGGGAGCATTGGGGTTAAAATCGTATCAAACCAGTCAAAGGCCACCCATCCGGGTTCAGTAAAATAACTTGGTTTTATATTACAAAACCAAGGTACATTGTCAATAACCTCCTGAGGTTCATAGATGAAGTACCAAACAATGCTTTTCAAACTCAGCAGAATGCACGTCGTTGCTATAACCACATATGCAGTTTTCTTTGTGCAATATTTTGTTTTCTGTTTTTGGCAACAAATAAGGACAAAGCGATCAAAGGAGAAAGTGATGGTTAACCAGACTGAACTGTCTCTTGATGCACGAGTCAGGACAGCAATGACACTGCACACAGGGGTGATGGAAAGTATTGATCCTGGGAAAAATTTATAACCGATCCAAAACAATATGACTTCAGAGATAATGACCAATAGATCCGTCACCACCATAGCCAACAGGTAGAGAGTGATGCATTTGGACAGACCGCACTTTCCTCGGGACAGAATCAGAATGGAAATCAAATTAACTGCAAGAGAGAGAGGGGAAATTAGTCAGAAATTATTGATCAATTTCGAAAAAGCATTCGACACACTGTAAAAATCGTGGGAATCAGTGCATTACGTTATGCTAGTTGACGAAAACTAACTTAAATACTATGAGTGACTGTGCACTTAGATTAATTGCTATAATGAACCTTGTACTGAACTTCATATTTAATCCTGCTCGTATTCAACCCTGGGTGAAAGAGTCAGTGAGGTGAATTAATGCAGAATTGGTCGTTTGATCCTTAAATGAGCAAGAGTTTCTCACACCAAAGAGACCAAACCGTGAAAAGGTAAATCTCTCGGAGTGCAAAAACAGACGGCCTGCAGCGTGAGTACTAAAAGGCAAGCGCATTAAGAGTGCCTCAGAGGCATACCTGTGAGTAGAACTGGGACAAAATAACAAAACTCAGACAACATACTTTTCTTGTTTAGGCCAGGAACTGGCATTGATTTTTTTATGAGCTGATAGGAATCCGAGCGTGAGAAGTCACCAATCTGGTGATTTGTACTGAGTGTGGATGATGGTTAAATTACATTTTTTGTTTCGAAAGTGGGCCTTTTAGATAATCACGAAGTATTGATTGCGTTAAATTGGACTCAGTAGGCTTAGGCTTTACTGTGCAAAAGAAAACGTTTAATAGAAGATTCCACCAGCACAGCCATTGTAGATGCATCACATTTTGCATTAACTGTCAAGACGGTAGCTGGGGCACGACCAGGGAATAGTTGTCCGTAATTTTACAGTGGGCAGATGGGAGCCGGACTCAACATAAATGTTGGTGATGAACCCGCTTCCGCCCAGCCAGTGAATCCAACATTTACTACATTAGGGCGACACAGTGGAACAGTGGCTCGCACTGCAGCCTCACAGCTCTAGCGACCTGGGTTCAATTCTGGGTACTGCCTGTGTGTTGTTTGCAAGTTCTCCCTGTGTCTGCGTGGGTTTTTCTCCGGGTGCTCCGGTCTCCTCCCACATGCCAAAGACTTGCAGGTTGATAGGTAAATTGGCCATTATAAATTGCCCCTATAAGGTAGGTGGTAGAGAAATGTGGGGATGTGGTCGGAATATGGGATTAGTATAAATGGGTGGTTGATGGTCGGCACAGACTTGGTGGGCCGAAGGGCCTGTTTCAGTGCATTATCTCTAAACTAAACTAAACTGTTCACTTATCATTTTAATCCTCCGCCTCACTGCCACTCTCACCTCTTTCTCCACGGGCTCCAGCAGTCTTTCGGTGAAGCTGAATGGATGCTAGAAGAGCGGTACTTCATTTTTCTATTACGAACTGTACAACTTCCCAGCTTCAATAATTTCAGATTCTAGCCACTGTTTCCACCTCTTTTAAAGATCAGCTGCTGGTCATAATTCGGCTGACGCAATTTGAAGTTAGACGAAGTCCACCTTTTGCTTATTTTCGGTTCTAATTATCTCACACGTCCACCTCCAACCATTAGTCATTTTTAATTTAATAATTCCTGACTTCAACCCATCGCAGACCTTCCCATCGACAGGTTTTCTTTACTCACATTCTCTATTGTCCTCTCTCAATACTTGTTTAAAAACTGGTACATTTGTAACAGCATCGAGATCTAATGAAATGTCACAGACCTGAATCATTAATTCGGTCTCTAACTGCTCAGACACTTTTAACCTGATGCGGAGTTCCAGCATTTTCTGTTCATATTTCAGATTTCCCACATCCACAGTATGTTTCTTTGGGGCTGAAATATAAATAGAATCTATGGATTAAGCAGCATCTTCTTCAGAAAGGCAACGCTCCTCTGAAGATTTGGGGTTGAATGGAGTAGGGAATGGAAATTCAGAGCCAGGAGATGGGATAGAGTTCTGAAACGAGAATAACTGGACATTCGATCAAAGATTACATAAATGCAGAGGAGAAAATATTTATTAGTTAACCACGATCATCAGTTCATTGATATCAAACATTTATTTAAATTCTCTTTTTTTGTACAAGACAACTGTTTACAGAACAAATGTTAACGCCAAATATATATTTGCCAAACCGTAGCTTAAAGATTGTTAAGCAAAATTGGATCAGCTGCTGTCGAGACAGTGGCAGGAAATAGACTGGGAAATGGGTCCTGAATGGAATAAGCCGCCCTTCCTATCATGAGTTACAAATTCTAACATCAAATTAGAACAACAGAACAATTATAGGTAATATCTACAGATGGAGTAACTGTATTTAATAAACAATTACTCTACTAATGGCGTCTTTGATTATTATTTGTCAATGCACCTGCAGTCTACTGTGAAACAGTGTTTGAATACTGCACCAGTCGTTCCACTGGTCGTCACCTGCCAATATCCTGTCTCTTTCTGGCCGCACAGTAAAATGCAGGACGGTCTATATGAATTCATTTCCAAGTTTTAATATGCCTCACTTTTTAACTGACAGCAATAATTCAGCAACTGAAAATAAAAGTAATCATATATAGCACAAGTAATCACAGCAGCCGAGAGTGATCATCAAAGTTGTGGAAGGCCAGTAAGTTAAAAAAAATGATTTCAAGAACTGTTTAGAAGTTAATTCATTTGGGCAGATAAAAGGCAGATGGAGTTCAATCAGGGCAAATGCGAGGTGATGCATTTTGGAAGATCCAATTCAAGAGTGAACTAAACAGTAAATGGAAATGTCCTGGGAAAATTGATGTGCAGAGAGATTTGGGTGTTCAGGTCCATTGTTCCCTGAAGGTGGCAACGCAGGTCAATAGAGTGGTCAAGAATGCATACGGCATGCTTTCCTTCATCAGACGGGGTATTGAGTACAAGGGTTGGCAGGTCATGTTACAGTTGTATAAGACTTTGGTTCGGCCACATTTGGAATACTGCGTGCAGTTCTGGTCGCCACATTACCAAGAGGATGTAGATGCTTTGGAGAGGGTGCAGAGGAGGTTCACCAGGATGTTGCCTGGTATGGAGGGCGCCAGCTATGAAGAGAGGTTGAGAAAATTAGGATTATTTTCATTAGAAAGACGGAGGTTGAGGGGGGACCTGATTGAGGCAAACATAATCATGAGCGGTATAGAGAGGGTGGATAGCAAGAAGCTTTTTCCCAGAGTGGGGGATTCAATTACTAGGGGTCACGAGTTCAAAGTGAGAGGGGAAAGGTTTAGGGGGGATATGCGTGGAAAGTTCTTTACGCAGAGGGTGGTGGGTGCCTGGAATACGTTGCCAGTGGAGGTGGTAGACGCGGCCACGATAGCGTCTTTTAAGATGTATCTAGACAGATACATGAAATGGGCAGGAAGCAAAGAGATACAGACCCTTAGAAAATAGGCGAAATGTTTAGATAGAGGATCTGGATCGGCGCAGCCTTGGAGGGCCGAAGGGCCTTTTCCTGTGCTGTAATTTTCCTTGTTCT
The DNA here is from genome assembly GCF_036365525.1 of Heterodontus francisci. Classification (NCBI taxonomy): domain Eukaryota; kingdom Metazoa; phylum Chordata; class Chondrichthyes; order Heterodontiformes; family Heterodontidae; genus Heterodontus; species Heterodontus francisci. Next base: position 31,597,126 of record NC_090391.1, read on the forward strand.
TTGTTCTTTGTAGTTCGGGAGAACAACGAATATATCAGCAAATGCATTTAACCTATATATACATATTTGATAGGGTGCTGTTGCGATTATTCCCATTTTTTGTTAAGTTTTTGAGAATTTGCATTTTAAACCTGAAAAAAATTCCATCGGAGCTGGAACTTTGGATGTTTTTGTTTCAAGGAAGTTTTGAACTGAGTTTGAAATGTAAACGGTTACTGGAAGGTTTTGACTGAGTTTGAAATTTAAACAGTTACTGGAAGGCACCTGTTTTCAAATAAGAACGCAGCTCGGGTTGTTTTCATTTTGGAGATGTTTACAAATAACTAACAAGCCACGATTTATAGATTTCAGGAGACTGAGACATCTAAAAATGTTTTGGTTTCATTTAAAAATATTAGAACAGTCAGTTGGTGCTTTTTGCATTCAACAGAAAAAGACCCTGCTCATCTCTATCTTGAATACCAATCCTGTATCTCCTGTGTTTCAAATTCCTATTTACTCCTGTATTTGAAGAATTCCTGCTTGTTTGCAGAAACCTTTGCATGCCGAATGGGTGGAACTGAAACCTTGTTTCTGTACTGCTGCTGCAAGTCCTATGTGAGGCCTCAGTAGCTGCATCTCATGGAAAGCCTACCCAAACCGATCATCAACATTGCCTGGAAATATATGTTCTAGGCAAGTTGTCGTGACAGTCGCCTACACTCACTTCCATCTGGCACAGTATCTCAATCTAATATGCTTTCAAATCTTGTCTGTTGACTGACCATCTTTGCATACTCCAGACCAGTCATCTACCTCTTCAAACTAAAAACCTCAGGACTGCTGCATTCAGAAGCCAGCTGAAACATCAAACGCTTCAGCTGTATGCGTTTGGTTTCTATGGAGTCTAACTCAAGCAATCTACTTTTCCATTCTGTAACCTATTTCTATGTGTGTAAACCCCCAGAGTATCCGTTTATTTTTTTAGAGCTTCGGTTTAGATACAATAAAATTAACATCTTTCTTTGTTAACTGAAGAAAACGATTGGTTCTTGTTAAGGTCATAAGAAGCACGTAATCAAACACAAATTGAATTTGCCAGTACATCTAATTCAAGAATGAATGAACCCTGTTGTGATCAAACAAGGAGAGGTAAAAGAGTGAAGCCCTTCCACCCCTTGGCACCTGACCATAACAGAAATTAGGGAGCACACGTCTGGGATCAAACCCAAAGTGAAATGGAAAATTAGAGGTGGTAAATCAAATTGAGCCCAAGCATTTTTTTTTAAATCAATACATATTTTCTTGCTGTTTCCAGTGCTAGAGTACGGAAATGTCCACATTCTAGGCCAGTACAATCGTGAAGTAACTTGGGCTAGTTGAAAAGCCTTATTGTTAATGAGTTGTGGAATGTAGCTGGGCTGTTAGGGATTACGATCCGTCCAAAAGCTAGGAAGCCTGAAGTCCTAAAACGTGAGAACAATCGTTTTAATATTGACACTGAAGAACCAGAGACAGGCGTAAAATCTGAAACAGAAAAAGTAACATTTGCTAAGGAACATGTTAAACAGAGGAGACGAGAAACAGAATGTCATTGAAGAGAGAAGGAACAAGCTTTTCAGAGTGAGAAAAGCAGAGAAAGTTCCAGGAAATGAAAAGAAAGAAAGAAAGGACTTTCCAAAGGGAAGTAAGGCAGCGTGAACTGAATAGGGAAAGACGCAATGTACTCAGTGAAGGCACCGAATGTGAGGGATTGACTCCGATCTCAGGCCCAGGTGCTGAGCTCTTAAAGCTCTCCCAGTAGATACTAAAGTCTAATGAGGGGATGTGGAAGCATTTTCTTCATCACTTTTGAAACGCTTGCCAAATAGTGGGAGTGCTGGCAGTGTGCTGGACAATGCTGTGATCGACAATTCGTCCTCTGTTAGGATACTTGCCTTGCATTCACAACCAACATCACCACCCGAGATATTTGTCACAAACTCCTTTTCTTGTCATAGCGTTTTCATTTGGCTTATGAACTTTTCTGTGTCTCCCTTCAAAATTTAAATCTTTAATTTCTCGGTCTTCTGTCTGAATATCCTTTACAACTTGGATCAGTTTCCTGGGACATATGCAGTAGACATTTTGTTTTATGGGAGGGGTTCTCTCCTACATGGTATAAGGCGAGGACTGTATAATCTTAAAAGCAAAATACTGCGGATGCTGAATATCTGAACTAAAAACAAGAAATGCTGGAATCACTCAGCAGGTCTGGCAGCATCTGTGGAAAGAGAAGCAGAGTTGACGTTTCGGGTCAGTGACCCGAAACGTTAACTCTGCTTCTCTTTCCACAGATGCTGCCGGACCTGCTGCGTGATTCCAGCATTTCTTGACTGTATAATCTTGTTTGTCCCTGCACATCCCTTTAAACGCTGTGAGCAGCTCTGATATGTTGTCACTCTGTTCTGCATTTAAATAGGAGAGTACACGGTCTAATTTCCCTAACATTTCAGGGAAAACTAAGCAGAAGTTAGAGGGTTCGATTTGAGAATCCTCCAGGGCTCCCTCTAGCTTGTCCTCACTGTCCCTTGACCCTCCTCTTTCCTGACTGCCTGACAGACTTGCACTTGTGTGCCCCCTTCCCGGCTGTCAAACAGCTCTCACATACTTAATTGGCATAGCCTTTACTTTTTACGATGATCTGGGGTGACAATGATATAACTATCTTTACTGCTCTGTTTGGGCCACTGAACCTGATATTTAACTGTTCTCTGTATTGGTAATAGCACTAACACATGGTCTCCAAGCTGAAATATGCTTACAGTGGCATATTTACCCACCTGCCATTTCATAGTTGTCAGGGAGGTTTTTAGGTGTTCCTGAGGCACGACACAGGCTCTCTTGAGCCGTTCTCGTAACATGGAGACCCACAGAACCAGTCATCTACATCTACAAGCTAAAGGTCTCAGGACCACTGAATTCAGCAAGAAGCCAGCAGAATCACCAATCTCCACAGGCCGTATTTTTCCCTATGCACTCTAACTCAGGCAATCTAACTTTTCTCATTTTGTAACCAATTTCTCTGTGTGTAAACCTCCAGAGTGTGCGTGTAAGTGAAGGTTGGCGTAATCGTTATTGTTTTATCAGTCCGGTTGAGGCTCTTTTCAAAATACCTTTCCCTCTGTAAAATATGTGTGCGTGTGTTTAAAACTCCAGAGACTGTGTAGGACTAGTATAAATGGGTGGTTATTGGTCGGCACGGACTTGGTGGGCTGAAGGGTCTGTTTCAGTGCTGTATCTCTCTGTGACTCTATGACTCTTTGACTGCATGTGTGCGTCTGTGTCTGCGAGTGAAAGTTGCCGAGATGTTTATTAATTGCTTAGTTCGGTTTAGGTGCGATAAAGTTAATCTCTTTCTTTGTGAACTCAAGAAAACCTGCCAGATTGTTTCTTGTTAAGATCATAGCAACTAAGTAATCAAATGCCCACTGAATTGGCCAATACATCGACTGTAAGAAATAATTAAAACTGTTGCGGTCAAACAAGGAGAAGAAAAAAAGGGAAGCCCTTCGACTTCTCCTCATCTGACCATGGAGACACAATATTCCAAGTGTCTTATAAATGGATAGCATCACTTTCTAGCTACAGTACTATATGCCTTTCTGTTGAAAGAACAGGATACCATATGCGTTTATTACCTGCTTTGTTAATCTGAACTGCCCCCTTCAACCATTTGTAAGCAGAGACGCTGAGCTTTCTCTATTCTTTCACCACTTAAAAAAATCGCAGCATTTAACTTGAATTGTCTCCGCTCGTTCATTCCACCAAAATGAATCAGGTTACACTTTTCTAACCCAGATTTCATCTTCCATATGATCATCCATTCCACCAGCCTCTCTATGTCTTCTTGGAGAATATCATTCCGAAGGCGGCACAGGAGCAGATATAATCAGTGTATACATGCACAAATCATTGAAGGCAGCAGGGGGAATTGAGAAAGCGGTCAATAAATCATACAGGATTGTGGGGATTATGAAAAGGGCATGGTGTAGAAAAAGTAAAGGAAGTATGATGAACATGGGAAGCACTATGATTTGGCCTCAACTGGAGTATTGGTCCAATTCTGGGCGCCACCCATTACATGGAGAATGTTAAGGCATTAGCGAGGGTGCATTGGTATGATTCCAGGGATGAATACCTTTAGTTACTTGGATAGATTCGAGATGCTGCGGCTATTCTCCTTGAAGAAATGTAGATTAAGAGCAGATATGATACGTTTTCTAAATCATGACCGGTCTGGACGAATAGATAGGATAAGGTGTTCCCCTGAGTGGAACGTCCGAGAACCATTCGACACTGCTTTATGGTGATGGGCAAAAGAAAGAAAGGTGACATAAGGAAAAATTTGTTTGCAGTGTGTTGTTAAGATCTGGATTTATGTGCCGAAGAGTGTAGTGAAGGGAGATTCAATCGCAGATTTTGGAAACGATTTGGATAATTATGTGAAGCAAAAAAATTTGAAGGGCGACTGTGTAAAAGCAGCTGAGTCGGCCTAGTGAGTGTTTTTCCAGAGCCCTGGCATGGACATGATAGACTAAATGCCCTCCTTATGCACTGTAACCATTTCTGAGTCCATCATTCTATTACTATTCTCGTCACTGCTGACAATGTTCATGTCAATACAAATTTCGATTTTGACCCACCCCCCTCACCCCCTCCCGCACACACACACACACAAATTTCAATTGTTTGTTGTATATTAAAGACAGCAGTAGTCCAAGTAAAGAACGCTGGAGAACCCCATAGAATTCCTCCTTTAAATCCAAAAAATAGCCATTCGCCCAATTCTGTTTTCCGTGCCTTCGATGATTTTGTGGTCATGCTGCTAATTCCTCACTTTATTTCATGGCTTTCATGTCGCCAAAAGGCCTAATATGTAAGGCTTTATCAACACATTCGGGAAGCCCACGTACAAGTGCTGTGTGCACTTCAAGCCACATATTATCTCATCACAAATCTCAATTAGGTTAGTCCAACATGGATTTTCAGTTAACAAATACGTGCAGGCTTTTATTTATCATTTCAAACCTTGTCCAAATGATTTTCTCCTGGATTTAAGGATGTAAATGCGTTGGAGGCAGTACGGAGAAGGTGTTTTAGACTAATACCTGGAATGGCCTGGCTGTCTTATGAGGAAGCATTGGACAGGCTAGGTTTGTATCCGTTGGAGTTTAGAACAGTAAGAGGCGATTTGATTGAAACATATAAGATCCTGAGGAGTCTTGACAGTTTGGTTGAGGAAAGGATGTTTTGCCTTGTGGGAGAATCTATAACTAGGGGTCACTGTTCAAGACAGAGATGAGGAGATTTTTTTTCTCTCAAACGGTCGTGTGTCTTTCGAAATCTCTTCCTCAAAAGGCGATGGAAGCAGAGTATTTGAATATTTCTAAGGCAGAGGTAGATAAATTCACGATAAGCAAGGGGGTGAAAGGTTATCTGGGGTTGGTGAAAATGTGGAGTAATAGGTTCAGCCATGAACTTACTGAATTGCCAAGAAGGCTCGAAGGGTCGAGTGGCCGACACCTGCTCCTAATTTGTGTGTTCGTATTTTTGTATCTGAATGCTAACTCACCACCCGATCTCTGCAATTGCCAGTTTATACTTTTCCGTATTTTTGACCAAGATTTCAAAATTTGCAATCCTCTGGCACCACCCCTGTATGTATGAGGGACTGGAAAATTGTGGGCATCTCTGCTGAAATGTATACCCTTACTTTGCCCAGCAACCGGGAATGTATCCCAATCAGATTCCACTTAAGTGCCCCCGCCCGCCTCCACGGGTATTTTCCCCGTGGCCAGTGGTCGTGCGGGTGACGTGATAAGCCGCCCAGTGATTGCTGCCGGCCTTTCCTCGGCCCGCGGGGTGCCATGGCAATGAGGCACAGGGTGCCCAATTGAGTGCCACCCCCACCTCACAACCCACCTCTGGGACCCAAGGCGCCCCCTCCCTCCATACGTCCACTTCAGCCTCACCAAGAAAGGACCGATACCCTTTGTGAGGCATGCCCCTACTTACATTCCATCCTGGATCCATGGCTACGGCTGGGCTGCAGTCCCAGCAGTAGCTACCACTCCCGGTTGCTGGGGCAAAGATATGCCAGCCCGCTGATTGGCTGGAAGTTCACTGAGACGGGACCACCTCCCTCAAGTGGGTGGAAGTCCTGTCTCTTGAAAATTAAATTGTCATAATTGTGTGACGGATCCCAGGGCTAGGTGGAAGCAAGTTAGCCACTGACTTCAACGTCGCTGATGAATTCCCGTCTGCCTAAGGTAAAATCCTGCCCAATACTTCACGTTTCTTCCAATGACTCTCTCTAAAATGCTGTTTTCGATGTTACCCATTGCTTTGTTCTGTCTGCATCTCAATGTAGATCCATATTTTTTGCCAACTCTCTCTTTGTCCATGTGTTCCTTCCTCTTCTGGTTGCATCTCCATTGTTTGAGACTCTTCTCCTATCTCTATTTGTCTAATTTTTCTCGAATCTTGTCTGCCTTTCCCTCTCCCTTTTTGTCTGTACATTTCTCCCATTCCGTCTAGCTTATTTTCTGTTCACGATTTCCTCCATTTATCAGTCTGTTATTTCTAACGTTATCCATTTACTTCTGTGCGACGTCCATTATATAACACGTTGTTTACACGATGTCAGTTATTTTTAATTCAGATATTATCTTTTGTACAAGTAAAACGGATCATAAAATATCTCAAAATGGAAAAACACTCTCTTCAGTAAAGGAAATACGAGAGGTATGGAAAGATTATGAGAACAGACTGACTTAAAAAAAGAAACACAAATCGTCTATAGCTATATCAATAATAGAGTGGCATTAAAATGAGGGCAGGTTAAGAAGAAAACGAGGAAGCACTCATCGATGCTGACAACGTGGTGAGATCTTAAATGAGTTACTTGATCTGTGTTTATCTAATAAAGAAGATGCTGACCAAGTCATAATACAGTCATAGAGTGATAGAGCTATACAGGACAGAAACAGGCCCTTCGGCCCACTGTGTCTTCGTCGGCCATCAAACCTATCTATTCTAATCCCATTTTCCAGCACCTGCTCCTTTGATATATAAGTGGTGCCAGAGAACTGGAGAACAGCAAATGTTGTGCCATTGTTCAACAAGAGTGTAAGGGTACACCGAACAAATGCAGAGCAGTCAGTTTCCCCTCTGTGATCGAAAATGGACCTTGAGGTATATGTGCACATGTAGTTGAAGGTGGTAGGGCAGATTGAGGAACTGATTAAAATGGCCTATCCGATCCTGGCCTTTATAAATAGAGCCTTTCAGTACAAACAGGAGGAGCTTTCATGAATTTTTGTGAAACACTGATTCGGCCTCAACCGGAATATTGCCAGGGAATCAGACTTTCAGAAGGATGTACAGGTATGAGACAGGGTGCAGCAAAGATTTACAAGAATGGTTCTAGAGATGAGGGACCTCAGTTACGTCCATAGATAGGAAAAGCTGCGATTGCTGTCCTTCGAGAACAGGTTAGGAGATGATTTGATCGAGGTATTGAAAATCATGATGGGTCTGGACAGAGTAGAAAGAAATGAAGTGTGCCCATTTGTGGAAGGCCCATGAACTTGAGGAGACCAATGTTAGATGCAAGGCAAAAAAAAAAACACAACAGCGACAAGAGGTATAACCTTTTTTCGTTTTTGCAGTGAGTGGTTAAAATCCGGAATACATTGGCTGAGAGTATGGGGGAGATAGATTTAACCATTGCTTTCAGATGAAAGTGGATATGCAGGAGAAGAGAAAAAAATGCATGGCTACGAAAAACGGGCAGGGGAGTCGATTAGCTGCTTTCTTCATGCAGGAAAAAAACAGATACAAAGAGCGACATGATCTTCTTCTAAGCTGCAACCATTGCATGATTCTACGCTTTCAATGTAAAATGGTATAACATAATATCAAAACATTTTGTTTCATAATGACATCCAACAGCAGTCAGTGAATTAAGACTCATTGAAGCCGATAATTAAATATGCAAGAGACAACACCAACTCATTTCAGCAGCTAGATCTCCGGAAGTGCATCAGACACACGCACACAATCGAATCATGTGTCATAGCTGGGTATAACTGTTGCCCAGCTATTCCCTCTTTCTTGTATTGCTTTAGCTATAGAGGTTTTTAAGTCCTGTTCATTCTTTCTACCATTCCAGAAGTTTGAGGATGATAGGGGATGTGGAATTGCTGTTTTATCCCCAGAATTCCTTTATTAGTTGTCGCATCAGCCCGATCTAATTGCCAATTCCCATTAATTATAATTCTATTTCATTCATGAGCCCTGGAGAAACTGTACAGTCATAATGCTTTAAAGCAGAATTCAAACATCCCATTTGATTCCAGGCATTACCAAGAAGGGTCACTGACCCGAAACGTTAACTCTGCTTCTCTTTCCACAGATGCTGCCAGACCTGCTGAGTGATTCCAGCATTTCTTGTTTTTGTTTCAGATTTCCAGCATCCGCAGTATTTTGCTTTTATATTACCATATTGTGTTTATTTGTTTTTCCCCCTGTATCATAGATGACATTTTAATTTCTAAAATGTAACTTGTTAAATTACACTGTATTTTCGACATCTCAGGGTGTTGCTGGAGCAATAGTTTGTTTTATTAATGTTCCATTTAATATCTTCCCAAAAGAAACTTTGTTCTTTAGACTTAGGAGCCACCTAGACTGTACTTGGTTTTCTGTTTTTAAAACTTTGATTGTACTCTTGAATGTCAGATAAAGTTACCTATGAGTGCTTTAAGGAACCACTCATATCAATTTAATTTATGTTTATCGATTCCAATTTCTTATTCCCAGACTTGGTGATATTGCATTTTGTTTTATTTTTAAGTAAGAAGTGTTTGCTGAAGGAAAGATCTCCTTCTCAAGCACTTTGTCTCATTGATAAAGATGCTGTGACGTTTGTTGTCTGCAGTTATGTTCTAAAATTCTTAAAGCTGCTGGGTCTCTTGCTGTGAGCATCAGAATCCATTGTGGCTCTGTCCCAAAGCCCATTTGGGTGAATTTTACTTTCAGCAATGCACAGAATTATATTGAAAAACAATAGCTACAGCAAGATTAGTTTCTTTGCTTGTCTCCAAGGGGGCAGAATAAAACATTCTCAGCTGCATCACTTTGCGTAACCTTGCATAAATTCAATTTTAAACTGTATTTTGTTTGGTATCCTAAGTGTTTTAAAATCGCAAAATCATTAATAACATTATCAACTTCAAAGGAAACTATCTCCACTAGAGAAGACAGTAGTTTAGATTAAACTCCCATTGTTTCCAAACTTTCAGCACCTTTTGTATGAGGTTGCTAACCCAAGGATTTGTTTATACCACCAAGATGATTCCAAATTCCAGTTCATGGCAATAGGTATTTAAAAGTTTTTTTTAATCAACTTAATAGGTTAGTTAGCCTTAATAGTGTAAATATATTTCAGATTTATTAACTTATAATGCGTAATAACTACACACAGGACAGAATAGCACAAACTTTTTTATAAGATAGTTCAATTGTGTAATTTTTCTTGTTATTTCTCCGGGAGCCTTTTCAAATGACTGTAATAAAACCAAAAACTAAATAAAAAGTTGTTTAACATTGTTACAAAAAAGGATTTAACACCAGTTTCTTACACAAACTTGAATCCTTCCTACATCGCCTTTGCTTATCCTTCTCTCCCTTAAAGCTATATCCAATTTCTGACATTTGCCACTTAAACACAGTCAGTAAAACCTGTCTTGAAGTTAAAACTGCAAAATAAAGCAATAACCGATTGTAAACGTTTGTCCAATTAAGGTAATGTTTTAAACTTCAAATTGTATTTCTGCCAGACATATTCAGACATTCAAGCTTATCTCTCAGAAAATTGTTCATTGCCTTTTTACAGTTGCAAACCCAACTTTTAAACTGGAAATAAAACTTTAACTTAAAATATATTTCGATTTCATATCCCATTCCTGGTTTCACCATCTTCGATTAAAATGAACGCACTCAACAATCACTTTTCACACTCATGCAATTCCAAACAATTAAAAAAATTAATTTCTGTAATGGATTATAGATTCAAAGTAACAAAATCTGTGTCAAATTCCCTGTCCCGATGCCAAGGAACACACACAGGTTCAACTAGTTCACAAAAGCATGAGTCAAAGTTCCCACAAAATATAGACTTGTAAACATATATCAAGTAACAGACCCGTACTTTCAGCATTAATGTGAAACAACAAAGGGTTACCGACTGTCAGGTCTATAGAACACAAGCTGCACATCCCAAGGACATTCCTTTCGTTCGTGGAGGCTTCCAGCATTCACACATTCGAATCAAAATGCACAGTAACTTGTTTACGATATTTTTGGGCGAGATGAAGAGACATAATATCTTCGCCACCCGTTTTGTGACAAACTCGAGTTCCGTTTCCCCATCCATCGTCATTTTGTGCATGCTGTATTTTCAATCCGGGATCCAATCGTCCCCCCGGGATCCTAGTCCCCCCCCCCCACCCCCTCCACCACCACCTTGTTCGGACACACCCTGTGGACATCTGTTCTAGTCAGACGCAAACAACAAAAACACTATTGTTTCCACCTTCACAAAGGGCCGGGTGGATCCTGCTGACTCGGCCACTGAAAGGGAGTTCAGCCAGCTTCCGATTCCACGATAGACCAGTCGAGACTCAAGCTCCTTTGTTCCCCAGTTTATTGCAAGCATATGCAGGGGAGACCGCACCCATACAAGATGGTGTACGAACTCCCGAGTGGTTACAAAGCATCATTCTTATACCATTTTCCAGATAAAAGTTCGTTTGTGTTTATCAACCAATCGATTACAATTCTTACTCTCTTATCTCTGTTCAATTGTGTCGACTTGTACATAGTTAGGTTACCCTATTACATTCTGAGCAGATATACGTTATGTTATCCAATCATTAGCAAGGCACGTACACATGAAATTTTGACTCTTACCTGTTTATTTCTCATTCATGACAGCTTGTGGTTCATCAGGCCTTCCCGTTTGTTCACTGTCCTTGTCTTTTTCTCCCCCTTCAATTATGAAGTAATTTTTCCAATGCCGTATACAAGAAAGCACGGTTTTAAACCAACAGATACAGTTCCAAAAATTAATTCAGTCTTAATACTGAGATTGATTCAATCATGATACGGAGTCTTTTTAAAGAGAATTCACATCAGTCAGTATAAAAGGTCAAATAACATTGAAGGATGATGTGAAAGTCAAGGCAATCTTGCTTCGGACTTTGTTTACAAAAACTCACATAAAGCTTGATAAAACGTCAATTACATTGACGTATGTTTCAAAAGCCACTCCAGCCTTGCTACAGGCTTTATTTACTGAGAAGTCATGTATAATTAACAAAAAGTGAACGAGCACTTAAGGATTTTAAAGATCGTTTTATAAGGCACATTTATAGACTTATAAAGTAAGATATACATCTAAGAAGACTGATATGACATGCTAAAAAATTACAAACAATTTAAAAACACAATTCATGACCTAAATTTTCTGGACTCACCTCTGAAACCAGCATTCCTGGAACCAGCATTCACTTTAAGACACTTCCCATGTCAGCCCCGCGCGGCACTGAAAGCTCCAACCAAAGCAACGTCAAGGACAAGGAAATTTGTGATCATTTAGCTCAAGCTTTCGAAAAATGGTCCTTGTTTCTTTAAAAGCCGACAGGTGGGATCATCAATGGAGGTTTCTAAGCAGCGCAATTCGTAAAGCTGGCAGTTTTCCACACCAGCGTACTTGTGCTCAAGTGTTTACATCAGAATTTGCAGCTCAGTCCTGACAGCTAGTCGTGAAAACGTCTCATCATTCGCCGCTATTGTGTCAGCAAAATCCTCGCCATCCTTTAGGACGTTCTTCTTCTCAACTCACAACCAATGTTCTAATAAAAAAACTGGCATATTATAAATTGAAATTTAGCACCCACTATTCGTGTGACAGGCGAAAATACGAAGCGGTGCACAGAGAGATTTGGGTGTTCAGGTCCATTGTTCCCTGACGGTGGCAACGCAGGTCAATAGAGTGGTCAAGAAGGCATACGGCATGCTTTCCATCATCGGACGGGGTATTGAGTACAAGAGTTGGAAGGTCATGTTACAGTTGTATAAGACTTTGGTTCGGCCACATTTGGAATACTGCGTGCAGTTCTGGTCGCCACATTACCAAAAGGATGTGGATGCTTTGGAGAGGGTGCAGTGGAGGTTCACCAGGATGTTGCCTGGTATGGAGGGCGCTAGCTATGAAGAGAGGTTGAGTAGATTAGGATTATTTTCATTAGAAAGGCGGAGGTTGAGGGGGGACCTGATTGAGGTGTACAAAATCATGAGAGGTATAGACAGGGTGGATAGCAAGAAGCTTTTTCCCAGAGTGGGGGATTCAATTACTAGGGGTCATGAGTTCAAAGTGAGAAGGGAAAAGTTTAGGGGCGATATGCGTGGAAAGTTCTTTACGCAGAGGGTTGTGGGTGCCTGGAACGCGTTGCCAGTGGAGGTGGTAGATGCGGGCACGATAGCGTCTTTTAAGATGTATCTAGACAGATACATGAATGGGCAGGAAGCAAAGAGATACAGACCCTTAGAAAATAGGCGACAGGGTTAGGTAGAGGATCTGGATCGGCGCAGGCTTGGAGGGCCGAAGGGCCTGTTCGTGTGCTGTAATTGTCTTTGTTCTTTGTTCTTTATGTTAAGAGGAAACATACTTAAGCGATTTGCAAAGAAACCAAAGGTTACATGCGGATTATTTTCTTTAGAAAGCGAGTTGTTGTACTCCTGATGCACTGCCTGAAGTGGTGGCGGTTATTGACATTGGAAGAAGATTTGGAAAAACACTGGACTGGAAATAAAAACTACAGGGTTATAGAGGAAGAGGAGAGTTTGTGTATAAATGAGATAACACTCCCAAAGAGCTGGCAAAGGTGGAATGGGCCGAATGCCTCATTCTGTTCTATATCATTCTATGATGATATGAAAAGCAAAAGTTTTACTCTTAGATGGAAACGATATAGTGAATATGATGAACATCAGCTGTAGTCTGTCCGATATACAGGATGCATTGCAGTAATTCAGCTTACTTCGACTGGAGAACCGTCCCTTACTTAACTTAATGTCATTCTAACTTAATGTTAGAACTATAGCAAGTACATGCCCTTTATAGTGCTGCTTGTCTGTGTTTGCTTTCTCTGAGGTGATTTGCGGACCTGTGCAATCAGAAAAGAATAGTTCTTTTTATTGGTTTTTCCCATCGTCTGCACGACCCGCTCATCTGGATACCTGTCATTTACTTTGCTCCTACATAGTGTGCTCCTATAAAGGGGCAGAAAGCCCTGACAATGTAGAAAATATAAGCTCATGCGTTTCATAGAAAACCAGGAAGGAAATAGCCAGTTGACCAGCAAAGAACAAAACAGTTCAATAGTACACCATTTTTTAGTAGTACAATTTCGAAATTCTCTTTAGATTTTCTTGAATGCGTAAACAAATCTGATGATTGGTTACATAAAATTCTATTTCTACACAACAGCTCTGTCTGTCTGCTTTTTGGCGTGACATCACTCTGGATGGGACACGTAGTTTGTTGCACGAAGTGAATGAACTGACGAACAGAAGAGCTTAGCTGGAACTCATCAAAATGACTGGCCTGAACCTGCAGCAAAAATGGCAGACGTTCCAAATTAAATAGTGACCTGACTCCAAGCATGATTTCTATTTATATTGTACTTCTACTTATGTTGTATCTCTATTATATCCTATATTTTCATGTAAAATGAGTCAGCACCCCGTCTGGACTGCGCTTAGCTGTTTTTATTGTTAACTAATTTAACAATAACGATAATTGGATATTTCATCACGCTCTTGAACTGCTCTCTGAACCCGCTCTGAGTCACCCCATTAATAGACGTATTCGTGCATGAACTTAAACTCTGCAGCATAAATCCGACTTGAGCAGAAACATTTAATGAGTCATTGTAGCCTAAGGGATTGGTTTCTGCAATGATATTGTATAAGAGTTCTGTAACATAAGGCAGCCACAGAAGTATGAAGCTGCCGGAAGTTGTGAACAGCTCTCCATCTCTGGGTCATTGCGATTTTCTCCCTTGCTCTGTCCCCTCAATCCCTTTCGGAACAAACTGGCCACGAAAATGCATCGGACAGTCAGAACGTTGAGAAATAAAATTAAAGCAAATGGGAGCAATGGGGTTAAAACTGTATCAAACCAGTCAAAGGCCACCCAACTGGTCACTGTAAAATAACTTGGTTTTACATCACAAAACAACGGTACATTGTTGATGATCTCCTGCGTTTAAATATAAAGTACCAGGCAAGGCTTTTCAAACTCAGCAGAATGCACGCTGTTACTATAACCACAGGTGCAATTTTCTTCGTGCAATATTTTGTTTTATGATTTTGGCAACTAATAGCGACAAAGCGATCAAAGCAGAAAGTGATGGTTAACCAGACTGAGCTGTGTCTGGATGCACGAGTAAGGACAGCAATGATACTGCACACTGGGGTGATAGATAGTAAGGATCCTTGGTAAAATTCATAACTGATCCTGAATAATATGATCTCAGTGAAATTGACCAGTAGATCCGTCACCACCATGGCCACCAGGTAGCGAGTAATAGGCCGCACTTCCCTCGGGACAGGATCACAATCGCAATGAAATTAACTGCAAGGGAGAGGGGTTAATAAGTTAGAAATTATTGATCAATTTCGACAGAGTATTCTACGCATTGCAAGAAATATGGGAAATTCCTAGATTGTGTTGCCTTGTTAATTGATGTAAACATACTGAAGAATATGGCGGACTGTGCACTTTTTAAATTCCAATGTTATTTTGAGTTCTTATAATGAGCTAGATTTCTCTTTAATCCTGCTTGTAGTATATGGTAAAGGAGACTGAGTGGTGACTTGATGGGAAATGGTGGTTTCCGTCCTCATTGATCAAGTTCTTTTTGGCCAAAATGTTTTGAAAGAGACCAAGTCGTAAAAAGGTAGAAAACTAATCGAGTGTGAGAACAGGTGGCGTGCTGGGTAAGAGCTAGAAGATAAAAACCTGACAGAGCTTCAGAGATTCAGATGTGAGCGAAGTGGAGCCAAGGTAGTTGAGTAGCAAGGCCACCATGTTTTCCTCGCTTTGGACAAATAGCAGCATTGAAATATTTACCAGCTGACAGGACATCTTGCGTGGGACATCAGAGAAGTTAAGAGCCTGATTTAGATTGGGCGGGCATTGGTTAACTTAAATATATTTCATTTCAAATTTAACTGTTTAAATAATAGCGAGGTAATGATTGGATTAAATCAGTAAGAAAAGTGAAAGAGGAGATTCCTTGAGCATACTCATTGTAGAGTATGATGCTTTACATTGCATCGCGTGACGGTTCGTGGGGCGCTGCCAGGGAGTAGGTACGTGGAGATCACGCGCCTGCTCAGGGTTTAATGGTGCTCCTGTTGTCCGTTAATGGTACTGCTCAGACATTGGGCATGTGTCAGGTTTTACTTGTACTGGATAAAGCATAACCTTAGTCACCAATAAAGGTTATCACTTCGAAACACATCAGAACTTGAGAATAAGGGTTCAAGAGTTAATTGACTCTGAGATCCCTGAATTCGAATTATACTGGAATCTAAAAAGTACATATGTGAGTGTTTGGATATTTCAGTCTTCTCGCCAGAGTCCCTCAAGTGGTACGGTATGGCAGGTGGCGATTGTAGATGGAGCAGAAGCAGCAACCTGTGTAGATATTCCCTCCTATCTCAGAGCCCTGTCTGATTCACAATCCCTGTTTGAGGCGATTGACAGGAATTGGCATGAAATTTATAGTATTCAGGCTGCATCCAATGAGTTAAACTCACTTGAATACATGCCCTGGCAGAGTTTGTAACTGCAATGCAAAATTCTACAACTGCTTGGTAATTGGGTGAAAAATAACAATTCAATGAATTACAGTCAGGGGAAGAGGAGTTACACTGTGAATGATGGAAAACTATATTAGAACTGAACAGGGAACGATGGAGTGAAACTCGTCTGGCAATGAGTCTCAGTGACTTTCAGAAGAGAAGGAGCTAACTGGAATTCGGACCGGAGCAGCGGGAGTGATAAGGGGAGAAATAGGGAATAGGGAAAGAAAATTATGAAAATACAAATCAGGTCAGGCTGTATTTCAACATCTGTGGAGAGGGAACTCGAGTTAGCATTTCAGGGTATTGACCTTTCATCAGAACTGAGAAGAATGATCGCCTCTACACTGGGGAGACCAAATTCCGATTGGGTTATCGCTTGGCTGAACGGCTCGTTTGATCTGCAAGTATATTGTGGAACACCTGGTCGCTTTCCCTTTTGATTCTTCTCCACCCTTGCCACTTCGAACTCTTGGCCCTCAACCTTCAGCAATCTTCTGATGCAGTTGGATGGATGCGAGAAGAACAGCACCAAATCTTTCCGTTAGACACTATGCCACCTTCCAACGTCAAACGTGAGTTCAATAATTGCGGATTCTAACCACTGTTCCCAACTCTTTGAATGTTTATCAGCTGGTCCTATTTCCGATGTTGCCATTTACAGTTCCTCTATCTCTACCTTTTGTTTCTTTCCAGGTCTAATTAGCTCACTCTTGAACCTCAAAACATCACTATTATTGTAATTTGACGACTTCCATCCCATCTCAGATAAATACTTCTATTTTTATCTCGCCACCTCCATTCCTCTGCTTCTACATTGTGTGATAACCAGGTATATTTCTAACAGCTTCCAAGTCCAACGGAAATTCGCTAACCTGAATAGTTAACTCGGTTTCTCTCTTCACAGACATCTCTTAAGCTGAAAAGAATTTACAGCATTTTCTGTTTAATTTTCAGATTTCTGGCATCTTCCATATGTTTCCTGAAGGCAGAAACATTAATGGAAAGCATTGATTGAGCAGTATCCTCTTCAGAAATGCGAAGCACTTCCAGCTGGCTGGAGGATAGAATGGACTAGTGTATGATAATTCAGAGCTGGGGGAGGGGATCGAGTTGTGAGAAAAAATAAATGATCGGTGGATCAATAATTGGATGAATGTATAAACCAAGATCGCTATTAGTTAAACACAGTCATCAGTTCATTGAAATAAATCTTTTATTTGAAGAACGTATGTTTAGAAGAAGACGGTCTTTAACTATCCATTTGGTGAATACGAAATATCTACCACCAGATCATGGAATTAAATTGTTAGACAAATGTAAATCAGTTATCATCGTGGAAGTGACAAGAGCAAGTGTCAGGTCTTGGTCCTGTATGGAATAAACCAACCTTAAAACATATTCATAACCCATGAATTCTGGCAATCAAGCTTGGAGAAGGTGATATGGCAACAACAAAACTTTAATAGCTTAAAATAATCTATGAAAAGAATAACATTATTTGATATGTGGTTAAATATCAGGGATATGAGATTAAATACTAGGGGCGGGCAATAAATGCTGGCCTAGCCAGCAACGCCCTCAACTCGTGAAATAATAACAAATCTACCTGCAGAGCCTCTGATTATTACTGATCAATGTATCTGCTGTTTATGGTGACACGGTGTATTTGAAAACTGCTTCAGTAGTTGCCTTGATTTTCTTTATTGATTCATAGGAGGTACCACCTGAGATGAATAGATATGTTAAATGGTGCGTATCTATGAGAGGAGTTGTTTTAGATGGAGCCGCTATGTGTGATGTTATTAATGATTTAAATGGTGGGCTATTTATGTTCAGGTGCTGTGGCAGATTAAAGTGTAATTTTACATTGAAAGGCTGGTATCTCTGTCATCTGTTCTTCAGCTCCCTCCACTTTATACATAGAGAGTGTGCTCGCTACACTTTATACATAGATTTGGAGCTCCCTCTGCTTCATATGTAGAGGGCGAGGTCCCTTTATTTTATATAGCTCTCATAGTGGGATTTGAACCCCTGTCCCCAGGCCATTAGGTTGGTCGCTGGATTACTTGATCAGTGATATTATCACTATGCGACTGCCTCCCCAATGGACGTGTACAGTGCCTGTCTCCGAATAACACCCACAGTTGTTTCTAGGCTGTGACGCTGAACATGGTCCCGAATCAGATTCTCAAAGTTTACATTTTAACTGGGAAACAGAGTGAAACAGGATGGTTTTTGTCCCTGGATTAAGTGGACACTGCAGACAGATCAGTTACATTTGCAATAGAAACACCAAGAGTGAACAAGGTCAATGCAATAATATGGGAAATATAAATGACACCACTCATAATTGTAGCATACGACCAGTATGAGGAAAGTTTGAAGGTTTATTCCCAAGAGAGGTCTCACTAAAAAGAAATGTCATTGACATTGAAATGATTGTGTTTTATCCACCACATTATATACATCAGAGTCAAAGCTGCTGATGTAATGTGTTTGTTCAGGTGAGTGTAACGAATAGCAATGATCAGGGGTATACCGTGTCAGTGGAGACTCATCCCCTGTATAAATCAGGACCCATTAGAATGGATCAGCTCCGAGTGCCTGCTGGAGCTGTGGATTCCAGGCTAACAGAAGTCTCTGCTTCTCACAGAAATGGGATATCCTGTAATCCATCAGATCTTATCCATTTACTATCCTGTACTTGCAGCAATTGGAGTTCCTGGTAAGCCAGTATCTCAGCTGTTAATGGTGCAAATCGATGTTAACTGTGCTGCTGTACTCGGTATTATTTCTCACTGTGTGTGTTACACAGCTGCCTGTTCTTTTAAAGCAAATTACTGATGGAATCTCCTCATTGTCTACACTTTAAATCTTTCAGAAGCCGTATTATGTATTTAATGGTATTGATTTAAGTAACCTTGGCATTGTTGCCATATTATTCTGTATATTGAATGTATTTGAATGAGATGTCTCCGTTAGGATCAAGAATCAGATCATCAGGAGCTTTTAACAATTTCATGATGTGGATCTAACTGGTCCTGGAATAATTTTATGATTTTTTTTCAATGATTGATAATGAGACATCTCACGGTCTCAGTGTTAAAGGGGACAGTGCAATGTCCTCCCTCCACAATGACATGCCTCAATTTAACTGGGATTTCAATGTATTTATTGTTAATCACTGTTGTCAGATATTATTTCATTCTCTGTGCGTCGAAGGCTGCTTCAGAGGTCTGGCTACTGAACTGAGTTTGCTGCCGACACATTCACATCTCCTTCTCTGCTTCACTGTGTCGCCTTCACTGTCACTGGGCTACATTGTGAAAGCGAAAGTTTTGATGTGATGCTTTATTGGTTTGCACTCTATCAGCTGGAATCAAGTCTCTCATTTATCTGTAGATTATCAGATGCAGCGCTGATGTTACTGTTTTATTAATTTAAAAATTCCACATTCTATTGGTGTACTTTATAAATCCAGGAGAATGAATTTCAATGATTGTGAGGTTTTCCTGGAAGAAGCTTTCGATTCTGTTTGTTCTATGCATTTTAGATGAAGTGAAGAGTGTAGCTGAACAGGTGGAGACTTGGGTGTTCTGCAGATACATTAAACTATTCACAAAGGTTTCACCATTGAACAAACTGACTCTGACAATAGAATCATTGAACCTGGGGCAGGGGAAAAGAATACAGGTGCAGAATGTTAGGAATAAATGGTATGTGAAAAGTAGCATTAAGTAACAGTTTTCAGGGTGTGAGTACTCCAGAGAGATAGGGAAGGAGAAAAGGAGCAGGGGGAACGAAACCGATGGAAAGAGATAAGCAGAAGTAAAGGCAAAGAGAAAGAAGCAGCAGTGTAAATAATTCACTATCATTAAGTGCTGGAATGTCCAGAACAATTAGTGAGAGAAACTGTGAGTTGAAGTTGTCTGTTGTCAGATTGAATTAATTTTCCTGTTGGACTTGATCCTCTGTGCTTATTTCTGTTAGGTCCTCATTTTGTTTTGTAGAAAGCTCTTATTCCTTACTTAGTGAATGAATAAACAGAATTTAATCAGTTCTTCACTGATGGCAATTCATTATTTAAATACCGTACATTAAAATCTCTGCGACTGCTGAATTCAATAAAGGGCGAGGCTGATATCAGAAGTATATTTAAATTTATGTTTAATTGCAAATACAAGCTAAACATATTGACTACATTGCAACCAATCAAATGTTCTCCAACACCAATAGCCACATGGATTATTGTTTGAGTGCCTTAATTGAGTTGTATTACTGGCATCGAGATTAGATTTCGTCTAACACTCTGCTGCAGTCTCTTCCTTTGAATCTTAGCCACTCCTCTCACTGTATTGAATCCTCAGTCTCCTCATCTATCGCTTCAGTTTATCCACTTTCCCAAACCATCTGCTCCAGTCTCCCCTCCAGCTCCAACATGTCCTTTTCTTTCTCTCCCTCCCAATCTCACTCATTGGCTCCACCTCCAGCTGCCTCGTCCAACATGTTAGGAATACAGGAACATAGGTGCAGGAGGAAGCCACTCAGCCCTCGATCATTGCTGATACTGAAACTCAGAGCTGCAGCTTTCAGCCCTTTTCCCATTTTGTAACAGTTGCTGTAGGTTCCCTGAACCCAGGTCAACAAACCAGCTGCACATCCCGCTCTCCCCACACCTTTCAAACCAACAGTCTGGAGACAAATGCCCAATAAAACCATGGGATTTCATCTCTGTAAAACACCTGCTCATTTCTGCATTGGCACTGCATCCTCATTCAGCATTTCCCGTTGATCCGGTGCTGACTTTATTCACTTACTGCATCAATTTCCCAATTCATTATTAATAACTGTGTTTTCAAACATTTCACTGTGTCAAAGCACTGCCCAGGTGAATGAATCAATTTTCACTGCTCGATGCAGCAACAAAGCTGGAAATTGCAGCCCTGATCCTGTCAAACCGTTGTCTTCTCTCCAGGTTTAACAGTAATTTCTCTGCTTCCTTTTCTCTCTCTTCCAGTTAACTTGGTGGCGATTATGATCCTTCCCCGAGGAAAGTGCGGTCTCTCCAAATGCATCACTGTCTACCTGGTGGGAATGGCAGTGTCTGATCTCCTGGTCGTTATCACTGGTCCCATATTGACTTGGATAGTTGCTATTTATTTCCCAGATTTATTCCTGAGAATGACTCCTGTGTGTTCTCTCATTATTGCTTTCCGTTCTGCAGCCACAGACGTACCTGTCTGGCTCACAGTCACTTTCACATTTGATCGATTTGTGGCCATTTGTTGCGAGAAGCTGAAAACAAAATATTGCAGTGAGAAAACGGCGGCTGTGGTTGGAGGAACAGTGAGTGTTTAGAGTCTCTTCCCTGGAACTTGACATGGGAACATAATTACATTATTGATAATGTTCCCATAGGTTGTGTTATTAAACTGATTTTCTTTACTTCCCCCATATGGGGGGCATTTGAATTGTTTGACCGCATTTTAACCCCTTGTGTCCCGGTCTTTCTGATTTTGCTGCTCAATGTTCTGACTGTCAGACGGATTTTATTCTCCAGTAAAGTCCGCAGGGGATTCCGGGGCCGCAGCAGTGGAGAGAATCACAAGGACCCAGAGATGGAGAATCGCAGGAAATCAATTATTTTACTCTTCAGTATATCTGGCAGTTTTATACTATTATGGCTGACCTGGGTTGTGTATAGTATTTATAGGAGAATTGCGGATATTCGGTATTATTCCTCCCACACCGACCCGGTCTATATCGCAGTACAAACATCAAAGATGCTGCAGCTTCTCAGTTCCTGCACCAACACATGTATTTACTCTGTGACACAGACTAAATTCAGACAGGAGCTGAAGAAGGCGGTGAAATACCCTCTCAATCTCATTGTTAAATTAGTGAAATCATAGAAAGAGCTGAAGGGTTTCAAACGCTGGAACTAAATCCCATTTCATGTTCCAATCCCTACACTCCCCACAGGACAGAAAGTACATTTCATATTCACAGCACTGAGCACTGTAATGGTTTTAAATCTGATTCTGAGATTGTATTTTATTGATAATCTGACCTATTGAGACGGGACTGGCGCTGCAGAGGATTCATGAACTGTTTCACAAAAAGGCGTCACTGAAAAGCTCAGTTGGATTCAACAATGCCCAACCTGAACCATGGCAAAATGTTCAAATAAAGGTGTGCAAAGGAAACCCGACCGAGCCCAAATGCCAGACCAGGAAGCTCGACATGACCTGGCCCGAACCCGACACATGTCATCGGGAACCGTCGGGTTCGGGTCCGGAAGCAGGCCTTCACCCATGTACTGATGTAAAGGCCTTCCACCCGACCCGACCCCGACGGGATCCGAGGACACATGTCGAGTTCGGGCCCGTTATGTCGGGCTTCAGGATCTGGAATTCGTACTGGGGTCGGGTTTCCTTTGCACACCTTTAAATTACAGTGATTATGGGATGGTGAGAGGTGACAGGAATACCAGCAGATGGAGATGCTGAGATGGAGACAGTAACTGCAGTGAGACGGGTTACCAGCAGATGGCCATAGTGAGAGGGGCAGGAACGACATTGAGACGGGACACAAGCAGATGGAGATGGGAAGAGGGAGACAATAACTGCAGTGAGACAGGAATACCTGCAGATGGAGATGGTGAGAGGGGGACAGTTACTGCAGTGAGGCAGGGACACCAGCAGATGGAGATGGTGAGAAGGGGGCAGTAATTGCAGTGTGACGGGATAGCAAAAGATGGAGATTGTGCGGGACAATAACTGCAGTGAGATTTGATACCAGCAGATGGAGTTGGTGAGAGGAGTAGAAACTGCAGTGAGACGGAATACCAGCAGATGGACAGTAACTGTAGTGAGAGGGACACCAGCAGATGGAGATGATGAGAAGGGGCTATAACTGCAGTATGACCGAGACACCAGCAGATGGAGTTGCTGAGAGCGGGACAGTAACTTCAATGAGACAGGGACGCCAGCAGCTGGAGAAGGTGAGCCATTGTTAATGGGAGATTCTCTGTTCCCGATTGTTTCAAAGTTTCCACAAATTTGAGGAATTTACGTTATGTAAACTTGAGATGCTGAATAGAATAATTCCAAGCCAATTTGTGTTGAATGTTTGTCTTCCAATTATGTAAACACTTGCAACATTAAACTAGATCCTCTCTGGAACATTATTTTGAGTGATTACAGGTAATGCATCAATAAATTTACAGAATCAAATGCAATTCAAGCAATTATTTGCAAACAAAAACTCTCTAATTAGGTTGTGTTGAGTTCTTCATCACTAAAGTTATAGCATATTTATGTCTCTCACTTCTCTTTCTATGCTGGTATCTTCTCTACTCTATCTAAGAGTAATTGAAGTTTTGATCCAATTATCATTTGAAAGTTAATATTGAATCTGGTTTCAGAAACCTATCAGACAGTTAATTCCAGATCATAACAACACGCTGTCTATTTGTTTCTCCCCTCTGCTAGTGCGAACAGTCTCACTCATGTCTCCAAATGGAGGGAAAGATTTTGAATGCAATTAATTTCTCCAGGAAAGAAGCTGCCGAAGAGCTGGAACCTCCTGAATTCAGACAAGCGATGAACAAAAATCTCTCTGAATTCCTCAGGAGAGCAGAGGAAAGAAACAGTTAGGAAGCAAAGGGAAAGAAGTGAGACTTTATTGCAACAGCAAAAACTCTTTGTCCGAATGTGGAGGTCGTTGTCGCTGAACTTTAAACTGGAGATGAAAAGTGGAAGATATTTCATGCAATTTGTGTTAAATGGCCATTTTCCATCCTTGTAAACCCTTGTAACATTCAAGCAGTAAATGTTAAGAACTTTTTTTCCAATGATTACAGGATAATGCATAAATACAGCAGCATAAAATAAAGTACAAATAATCATTGAAAATATAACTGTAAATATGGGTCAGAATTGCTGCGTGAAATATCACCAGTTGTAAAAGTTCTCTTGGCTGCCTCATTAAACTAGCTCTAGTTTCAGGCTTTGTCACACAAGGGGAATTGAAAATCTGAATAAATCTGTCTTTTCCTCAAACTACAGTCAAACAGGCCTCCAAAGCAAACACTTTTTGCCAGAATTTCAAGGCAACTGAAATGAGACATTTTCAGTCACTTTCTGAGCTTTCTGTCAGCTGGAAGTGAAAAGTGAAAGACATTTAATGCAATTTGGGTTCAATGGCCATTATCGAAACCGGCATCTCCATGTTTGAAAACAACAGCAGCTTTTCTGCACAGTTAATGACGTTTTGGGGGAGGGAGAGAGACAGACAGACAGATAGGTTTCTGTCTGGAATGGTCCATTTGGGATATGGCTGGCATATCCCTCCCCTTTTCCCTGTTTACACAGACTCACCTTGGACTGTCCCATTCCTGGGATGCAATGTCCAGAGAGAGGAACCTGACAGCTGGTTGGATGAGCTGTACTTCAGGTGGACTGGCTGCTTGAGTGACTGGTTCTGGGATGTATTAGTTTAGTTTCGTTTAGTTTAGAGATACAGCACTGAAACAGGCCCTACGGCCCACCGAGTCTGTGTCGACCATCAACCACCCATTTATACTAATCCTACACTAATGCCATATTCCTACCACAATCCCCATTTGTCCCTATATTCCCTACCACCTACCTATACTCGGGGCAATTTATAATGGCCAATTTGCCTATCAACCTGCAAGTCTTTGGCATGTGGGAGGAAACCGGAGCACCCGGAAGAAACCCACGCAGACACAGGGAGAACTTGCAAACTCCACACAAGCAGTACTCAGAATTGAACCGGGGTCACTGGAGCTGTGAGGCTGCGGTGCTAACCACTGCGTCACTGTGCCGCCCGAAATTATTAATTCAACATAAGCCACCATTCTTTCTTTCCATGTGGCTAGTGTGTGAAGGTGAGTTTCTGTGTCTCAGTCTCTGTGTTTCTGTGCCCAGGTGAATTTCAAGCCGATTACAGTGTGTGTGTGTGTGTGGGTGAGAGCGTCCAGCTTGAAGCCCTATATCTCTGACCCAGTCCTGACCCTTTTCACCAATTCCTACCACAATGTCCCTGTCCAGGATCTTTTCTGCATGGGCGAGCTGATGGAGGGAAGGAGTTAGAGTCAAACGGTGGAGCGTCGGCCAAGTGGGATGGAAAGTGTCACATCTTTATTGTTTCTCTACCTCTGCCTTTCTCTCTCCTTCTGTCTCAATCTGTCACTCCCTCAATCAGTCTGTCTGTCTGTCTCTCTCTCTAGAAATATATCTCTGCCGCTTTCAATCTCTCTCTCTCCCTCTCTCGTTCTCTTTCCCTCTCTTTGTGTTTTCCTCTCTCTCTCTGATTGTCTCAGCGTGATTCTCTGTGTGTGTCTGCCTCTCACTGTTTTATGTCTGTCTCACAGGTGGCTGCAATTTGTTTGTTTCTCCAGTTCTTTTCCCCTGTTTTTCTCCGTCCACATGGTTCCATCATTTCTCTTCCTTTAGATTTGTTATGGCTTCTGTGTTTCTTGCTCTCTCTTCTGTTTCTTGCTGTCTATTCTGTCACTTACTGTCCTTTTCTGTGACTTTTTCTGCCTTTTCTCTAATTGGGTGGCTCTTTCTGGTTTTCTCCCTCTCTCTGTCTTCCTCTCTCTCTCTTTTCCTCTGTTGCTTTCTCTCTCTTTTTGGAATTCTTCACGCTCCCCTGCTACGTTTGGACCCCCCCCCCCCCCCCCACAAATTCCCCCCAAGCAATGAACCCCCCTGCAAATTACCCTCTCCCCTGCAAATATCCCCCTCCCGAAAATCTCCCGCACCACAAATTACGCTCCCATTGCAAAATCCACCAGCGCAGATTTACCCACTCAAACTACCCCCTCCCGCAACATAACCCCAACCCATAAGTTCACTCCCATGAATTTCGCCCCTCCACGAATTTCGCTGCCAAAAAGCGCTTTACCCGCATATTCCACCCCCCCGCACATTTCTGCCCCCCACAAATTTCTGACCCCCGCCAATTTATGCCCCCCGCAAATTTCTGGCACCCACAAATTTCTCTCCACCCCAGACGTTCCCCCTGCACCCAAATTCCACTCCGAAATTCCACCCTCCGCAAATTTCTGCTCCCGCAAATTCCCCCGCCCCCAAATGTTTGGCGCCCACAAATCCTTCCCCACAAATCTCCCTCCCCCGCCTGCAATTTCAACCCCTCCCTCAAATTCTCCCACCCCCCTTAATTCCCCCCAGCAATATTCCGCCGGACCATCTTCATGTTCCTCTGAATGTTCAGCGCCTGAATTGGAGGCAATACTCCAGCTGAGCTGAACTAGGGGGCACCAATATCCTGGGTGGGAGGTTTGCTAGAGCTCTTCGGGAGGGTTTAAACTAGTTTGGCAGGGGGATGGGAACCGGAGCTACGGATCAGTGGATGGGGTAACTGTTGAACAGGCAGATACCGAATGCAGAGGGTCTGTGAGGAAGGTTAGACAGTTGACAGGGCAAAGTTGCAGCCAGTATGATGGGTTCAAGTGTGTCTATTTTAACGCAAGAAGTCTCAGGAATAAGGGTGATGAACGTAGAGCATGGATCAGTACTTGGAGCTATGATGTTGTGGCCATTACGGAGATGTGGATATCACAGGGGCAGGAACGGATGTTAGATGTTCCGTGGTTTCGATGTTTCAAAAGGAATAGGGAGAGAGGTAAAAGAGGTGGGGGAGTGGCATTGTTATTCAGGGATAGTATCACAGCTGCAGAAAGGGAGGTTGTCGAGGAGGGTTTGTCTACTGAGTCATTATGGGTGGAAGTCAGAAACAGGAAAGGAGCAGTCACATTGTTGGGAGTTTTCTATAGACTCCCCAATAGCAACGGAGACATGGAGGAACA
Source organism: Heterodontus francisci (assembly GCF_036365525.1). Classification (NCBI taxonomy): domain Eukaryota; kingdom Metazoa; phylum Chordata; class Chondrichthyes; order Heterodontiformes; family Heterodontidae; genus Heterodontus; species Heterodontus francisci. The sequence continues at coordinate 31,623,950 of NC_090391.1, forward strand.
GGTTGGGAGGCAGATTTTGGAAAGGTGCAGAAGTAACAGGGTTGTTGTCATGGGTGACTTCTACTTCCCTAATATTGATTGGAACCTCCTTAGTGCAAATAGTTTGGATGGAGCAGTTTTTGTCAGGTGTGTCCAGGAAGGTTTCCTGAATCAATATGTAGATAGGCCGACGAGAGGTGAGACTATGTTGGACTTGATGCCTGGCAACGAACCAGGTCAGGTGGCAGATCTCTGGGTGGGAGAGCCTTTCGGTGATAGTGATCACAACTCCCTGACCTTTACTATTGTCATGGAGAGGGACAGGAGCAGACGGGATGGGAAAATATTTAATTGGGGAGGGGGAATTACAATGCTATTAGGCAGGAACTGGGGAGCATAAATTGGGAACAGATGTTCTCAGGGAAATGCACAACAGAAATGTGGAGGTTGTTTAGGGAGCACTTGCTGCGACTGCTGGATAGGTTGTCCCGATGAGGCAGGGAAGGGATGGTAGGGTGAAGGAACCTTGGATGACAAGAGATGTGGAACAGTTAGTCAAGAGGAAGAAGGAAGCTTACTTAAGGTTGAGGAAGCAAGGATCAGACAGGGCTCTAGAGGGTTACAAGGTAGCCAGGGAGGAACTGAAGAATGGACTTAGGAGAGCTAGAAGGGGACATGAAAAAGTCTTGGCGGTTAGGATTAAGGAAAATCTCAAGGCATTCTACACTTATGTGAGGAACAAGAGGATGGCCAGAGTGAGGTTGGGGCCGATAAGGGATAGTGGAGGGAACTTGTGCCTGGAGTGGGAGGAGGTAGGGGAGGTCATAAATGAATACTTTGCTTCAGTATTCACTAGTGAGAATGTCATTTATGAGGACAGCGTGGAACAGGCTGATATGCTCGAACAGGTTGAGGTTCAGAGGGAGGATGTGCTGGAAAGTTTGAATCAGGACAGATAAGTCCCCGGGGCCAGACGGGATATACTCAAGGATATTATGGGAAGCGAAGGAAGAGATTGCTGCGCCTTTGGCGATAATCTTTGCCTCTTCACTGTCCACTGGAGTAGTACTGGATGATTGGAGGTTGGCAAATGTTGTTCCCTTGTTCAAGAAAGGGAATAGGGATAACCCTGGGAATTATAGACCAGTCAGTCTTATGTTGGTAGTGGGCAAAGTATTGGAGAGGAGTCGGAGAGACAGGATTTATGATTATTTAGAAAAACATGGTTTGATTAGAGAAAGACAGCATGGCTTTGTGAGGGGCAGGTCATGCCTCACAAGCCTTATTGAATTCTTTCAAGATGTGACAAAACACATTGATGAAGGAAGAGCAGTGAATGTCGTGTATGTGGATTTTAGCAAGGCATTTAATAAGGGTCCCAATGGTAGGCTCATTCAGAAAGTAAGGAGGCATGGGATTCAGGGAAAGTTGGCTGTCTGGATACAAAATTGGCTGGCCCATAGAGGTCAGAGGGTGGTCGTAGATGGAATGTATTCAGCATGGAGCTCGGTGACCAGTGGTGTTCCACAAGGATCTGTTCTGCGACCTCTGCTCTTTGTGATTTTTATAAATGACTTGGATGAGGAAGTGGAAGGCTGGGTTAGCAAGTTTGCCGATGACACAAAGGTTGCTGGAGTTGTGGATAATGTGGAAGGCTGTTGTAGGTTGCAACGGGACATTGACAGGATGCAGAGCTGGGCTGAGAAGTGGCAGATGGAGTTCAACCTGGAAAAGTGTGAAGTGATTCATTTTGGAAGGCCGAATCTGAATGCGGAATACAGGCTTAAAGACAGGATTCTTGGTAGTGTGGAGGAACAGAGGGATCTTGGGTTCCATGTCCATAGATCGCTCAAAGTTGCCACCCAAGTTGGTAGGGTGTTCAGAAGGCGTATGGTGTGTTGGCTTTCATTAGCAGGGGGATTGAGTTAAAGAGCCGCGAGGTTATGCTGCAGCTCTATAAGGCCCTGGTTCGACCACACTTGGAGTATTGTGTTCAGTTCTGGTCGCTTCATTATTGGAAGGATGTGCAAGCTTTAGTGAGGGTGCAGAGGAGATTTACCAGGATGCTGCCTGGGCTGGAGGGCATGTCTTATGAAGAAAGGTTGAGGGAGCTAGGTCTTTTCTCATTGGAGCGAAGAAGGATGAGAGGTGACTTGATAGAGGGGTACAAGATGATGAGAGGCATAGATAGAGTGGGTAGTCAGAGACTTTTTCCCAGGGTGGAAAGGGCTATCACCAGGGGGCATAATTTTAAGGTGATTGGAGGAAGGTTTCGGGGAGATGTCAGAGGTAGGTTCTTTACACAGAGAGTGGTGGGTGCGTGGAATGCGCTGCCAGCGGTGGTAGTAGAAGCAGATACGTTAGTGGCATTTAAGCGACTCTTGGATAGGTACATGGATGATAGTCGAATGAAGCGTAGGTACTTAGTTTGATCTTAGAGTAGGTTAAAGGTTCGGCACAACATCGTGGGCCAAAGGGCCTGTACAGTGCTGTATTGTTCTATGTTCTATGTTCTTATACAAGATAAACAAAACCTCCTTGCTCTTGTACTCTATGACCACATTAATAAATCCCAGAAGACTGTCTGCTTTAATAATCACTCTCTCAGCCTGTCCCACCAACTTCAATGACTTATGTCCATATGCACCCATGGCCCTCTGCTCCTGTACTGCCTTGAGAATTGTGCCCTTTATTTTGCTTTCTCTCTCCATTTTCTACCTACGAAAATGTATCACTTCACATTTCTCCGCATTGAACTTCATCTGCCACCTCTCCCCGGTTCTACCAACTTGTCTATGTCCTTTTGCAGTTCCACACTCACCTCCTCACGGTTCACAATGCTTCCAAGTTCCATACTATCTGCAAACTTTGAAACTGTGCCCTGTAAACCAAGATCTGGATCATTAATATATATCAGGAATATCTGAAATGGAAAAATGTGCAGGGCTACGGAAAGAAGGTGGGGGTGTGAATCTAAGTGAATTGTTCCTTCGGAGATACAGCACAGACACGCCGGGCGAAATGGTTCCTTCCATGCTCTAACAATTCTCTGAGTCTGTACAAATTCAGCTTGTCGCTGCACAATCGGGACATGTGCAAATGTTAGCTTCCTTGTCCAACATTGCAGGGATTTAAAAATGACACGTGACGTCTCCAATTCTCAATGGACTGTTAATCTATCGTGCTCGGCAATGCACGGGTTTGAATCCCCTTCTGTTTGTTTATTTATGTAAAATGCATGTATTAATATATGTGCTTGAATACATTTTGCAATATCTCACTGCAGTTTCCCGAAATGCTGACAGCATTTTAAAATTAACACTCCAATATGGAATTTTTCACCTAAGTTATTCTGGAATGAATAGCAATCAGAGATGCCAAACGAAATCCAGATTTTCCCCTCCATCCATTCCATGTCTCTTTACTTTTCCTGGATTCACATGGAATGAAAGAGTAATGAGAAAACTTGTTGAAGGAGCAGAACCGTAACGTTAACCTTTGGGAATGAATGTATTGCCAAACCTTCCTGATAGATTAATTATGTGAGACATACTTCAGGCAGATGGAGTTTAATGTGAGGGATCATCAAATTACCAACAACAACTTGTATTCATATAACGTCTTTAACGTAATAAAACGTCTCAAGGTGCTTCGCCGGGAATTATAAAACAAAGAATGACACCGGGCCACATACAGATATAGTAGGGCAGCTGATCAAAAGCTTTGTCAAAGAGGTAGTTTGTAAGGAGGGTATTTGAGGTAGAAATCAATGTAGAGAAGCAGAGAGGTGTAGGGAGGGTATATGAGATTGGAGCCTGGACAACTGAAGGTGTGGCCACCAATGGTGGAGCAATTAAAATCAGAGATGCACAAGATACCAGAATTACAGAAGTGCAGATATCTCTGAGGGTTGTGGGGCTGGAGGAGATTACAGAGAAAGGGAGGGGCAAGGCGATGGTAGAATTTGAATACAAGGAGAATTTTAAAATCAAGACCATGCTGGACTGGGATCCAATGTAGGCCCGCGAGCACAGGGGTGATAGGGGAAAAAAGAACTTCGTGTAAAGTTAAAATATGGGCAGCAGAGTTTAGGATCATTTCAAATTTATGGAGAATAGAATGTGGCAGAGCAGCCAGGAGTGTGTTTGAATATTATGACCATGTCCCTGCCATTACCTGTTAGTTTATAGTGAGTGTGCCTGAGTGTTCATACTCCTGCCCTCATTTCCTGCATTATTCATGTGTCTTTAGAGTCTTTTATTATTTCTTGTTTTAACCCCTTGTTTAGATGGTTCCACTCGGTCAATCTAATCAATCCATTAATCATTTTAAATGCCTTAACGATATAACATTTGAAGCTTCCATGCTGGGACTGAGCTGAGTTCGTGAGGTGCATAAGCGCTGTTTACATTCTCTGAAATAGCCTGAGCCTAACTTACCCTTTCTGAGATTTCCTGAGCGGTTCGTTATGCTCTTTGGTAAAAGCTGAGCTCACTTCACCTTCCCCAATAATTCCTGAACGTCCCTTCTGGTCTCTGAGACATCCTGAATGTCCATTAGCCCATGTGAGGCCTTTACGTGTTCCTTACGATCTCCGCTACCCCGACAACGTCTAGACTGTCTCTGATATCTTCTGACCATCCCTTATCCCATCCAACACCCCCTGAGAGTGCCTGAAATGCTTACATTCTCCTAGAGCTGATTATCTTCTCAACCACACATTGTCTCTTCCGTCTCCTATATCTTGTGAAACTCTATTACTCTTTTGGTACCCCCTGCCCGTTAAAAACCTCCACCTGATAACTCATTAACCCATTATATTCCCTCACAGCCACTGTGAAACTACCCCCTTGTGAATTCACTGAGAAACCCTGATAACATGAGCAACGTGTTTTTGGAAAGCCCTGCTTCAGGCTATTGTGTGTGGAAACGCCGGAATTAACAGTAGCTGTAAGAAAGTGAATAGCGAACATGTGTCTTAGAAGAGCTGAGAAAAGGTATGTCTGGAGCTGCGAACGTGAGGCAGGTTTTGTGTTTTCAGTGATACTGTTGTTGTGACAGCAAAAATTTAAATACAGAAAAACGATGAAAACCTTGGAGAAATCAGGCAGCATCTGTGCAGAGATGCTTCTTTTACCAGATGTCATTGGTCACTTGTAATGAGAATTCAGGCAGCTCAGATCTTCCACTATCAACACCTCCGTGCAGAAACAGTTTGGATGTAAATTATAACTGTGCTGATTTGAGCAAAAAGAGTAAGACAGCTCTGTAAAGCACCCGCACTGCTGTTTGTGGAAGGATGGGACTCAGATGTTGGCCTCTTGGATTTGTTAAAGAAAGGGAAAAAAAAACACATCTCGTCTGAAATACAATAACAATGATGGTGGAATTCTGAGCCATGCATGCTGAGAGTAATGGATTCGTGGCCGCTGCTTTAACCTCTCGGCTACTTCATCCCGTGAACACAACTCACAATTTTCACTTATTTCCTTCTTTCTCACTGCAAATCATTACACTCAGAAGATAAACAGCAGGAATTAAAGCTTTCAACCACCAGCCAACAGCTTCAAAACAGAGTTAGGCCTGGCGTGGTGGCGGGACTTAGCAGCCAAAAGTGCTGGATTTAATCTCGAGTCTCTGCTAAATTCAAATCCCATCACTGCTGTTAATAGTATTGCATTGCCAAACAAAACCTGCTGAGAAGGTAAACTCGGAATAAGAATAGTTGTCTGCGGAGCTTTCAGCAGCATCGGCAGCTTTCTGTCTGAAACATCTGTCAAACCTGCTAATAGAACTTCAACAAGAAACCAAACATCACTCCATGTAAATGCATTTGTTCTTGCTGTTCAGAACCAATTGTTTTCCTTTTACATCCCCACACTTACACATGTCTGTAGTTCACTGCCCGTTATGCAAACCTACCTCTTCCCCTAGCTTATTCTCCTGTCCACTTTTAATGCTGATCTGCTTCGATTTCATTGACATTTTACAATGGCCGAGACAACACTATTTTTCATTGTCATTATGTTACACCTGCTACAGCTTCTCCTGGGGGGTGGCGGGGGTGCGGGGGGGGGCGGGGGTGGCGGTGGGGGGAGATGTTCCATTCACATCAATGTTCCTTTGTGCCTTGAACTCAGTCATTATTCTGAATGTCGTCACAATAGATATGCTCTGCAAAAGGGGGGCTGGCTTTTGGAAGGACAGCAGTCGGTTTGTTCACAAAATGTTCTTGGAGAATCTTCTGATCCAGTGGATGCTAACAGAAGAACGGGGTTTTGTTTACAGGGAGTTGGGGCTTTTCTCTAAGCAGTCGAAGTAAGTGAAGGAAGGGGAGCGCTACATATCAATCTGGGGCAGTGTCTTGATGGTTTAGCCTTGTTTTCTCAAATCAGCAAATCCATGAGGAAATTTGGCAGACGTTTTCCAAATCAAGAATTGCTTTCCTGGTGTAAACTCTTTCCTGGCAGTCGGGAAGGTAACAACAGGAGAGATGTTTAAGGCACAGGCTCTATTTATTGGATACCTATTGCAGTTAATCTTCTGTCAGTGTCTCCGATTGTTTTTTTGTCTAGTTTTGCCTGTTAACACATCCGAGTTTAACGTGCTCAGCCTCTGTCTCATTTCATGTCAGCCTTATTTAAGGTGTATAGCAGAGCATTTCGGTTACCTTTCTCCTCAAACTGAAGGTCTGCCTCGAACATATTATGACCACTCATTGCTCGCTGCTCATTTGATGTCTGAATATTAATTAATTCTGGCTCGTTACTCATTACAAATTTTAGCTTAGCATGTTCTCCTGTCATTTCTGAAACATGTCATTTCAGAAAACTTGTTCAGCTCCTCTCTGAACTTAGTTTGGGTCACAGCGTGGATACACGTGTTGTTGCAGGAACGGAGAAGCTGCAGCATTCCTGCTGTGTATTCTGTGATATAAAGAGGGTCATTGGCGGAGGAAGGATATTGTTTTGTAATTCGCTGATAGATGTAAAATACAACCTGCATCGTCCATAACAGTATAAAACTGCCAGATATACTAAACAGTAAGATGATGGATTTCTTTCGATTCTCCATCTCTGGGTCATTGTAATTCTCTCCACTGCTGAGGCCCCGGAGTCCCCTGCGGTCTATACTGGCCGCTAAAACACGTCTGACCGTCAGAACATTGAGCAGCAAAATCAGAAAGAACGGGACGCAAGGGGATAAAATGCAGTGAAACAATACCAACCCGGTCCATGCAGGGGAAGTATTGAAGCTCTGTTTATAGATACAGCACCAGGGATCAATATCAATTATATATTTAGGTTCGTATGTAAAGTACCAGGGAACACTTTATAAAGAGCACATCACACTCACTGTTCCGATAACCACAGCTCCTGTTCTCTCAGTGCAATATTTTGTCGACAACTGCTCACAACAAATGGCCAAAAATCGATCAAAGGTGAAAGCGACTGTCAGCCAGACTGAAACCATTGTGGTTGCAAAAATCAGGAAATTAACTGAACTACAGATGGGAGTAATGGACAGGAATAAATCTGGGAAATAAATCACCGGAATCCACTTAAATATGGAATCTGTGATAACGACCAGGAGATCAGCCACTGCCATTCCCATCAGGTAGCGAGTGCTACATTTGGAGAGACCTCACTTTCCTCGGGACAGGATCACAACCGCCACCAGGTTAACTGAAAGAGATAGAAAGGGAGACAGAGAAATTACTGATCAGACCTCAAACTAAAACAGCAGTTTGACAGGATCTGGTGTGAAATTTACAGCTTTGTTGCAGCATCCAGCACTTTCGGGCAGAGAATGCTTTTGAACATAGTCATCAATAATTGATTGGGAAATTGATCTAAAGTAAAGGTGAAATAAAATGATCACTGGATACAGTGGCAGGGCTGAGAGAGGGCACTATGCCAGTGTGGAAGTGAGAAGGGGTTTCAAACAAGGAATCCAATGGTTTAATTGCAGTTTAGCCTCCAAACCAATGGACGAGAAAGTGAGGGGACAGGAGAGCTCTTTTGTTTTACTGGTTAAGAGAGCCAACAGGGGCTGTCTGAAAACCTGAAAAGATGGAGATCCACTGCTGTGAGTTTGAGAATTCAGATCAGGATTCACATAGAGGCCGATTGTGCTGAGCCAGTGATTGGATTGGAGGGAGACAATGTCAAGGATATTTGGCAGCTGGAGGGGAGGCAGGTCCAGAAAGGTTTGGAAAGCGAACAGAGTGAAGCAAGGAATGTAATCAATAAATAACTGGTTCTATTAATTTATTTACTCAGTTCACAGGTTGAGGATATGACGGGGTTAAACACACAAGGAGTGAGTCCAGCAGTAAATCCCACCCAACCTGGAAATATTCAAATCATACCTTCAGCACACACTTTCGCTGGAATCGTTCTGGAAGTTCAGCACTTCATCCTCGTGAATTATTCACTCTGTGGCTTCTCCCCCTCCCTTTCTCCTTTTCTCTCCACTCTCGGCGCAACATCGAGGGCCGAAGGGCCTGTACTGCGCTGTAATGTTCTAATTCTAATTCTAATTCTCTCTTTCTCTCTCTCCGTTTCATTATCCCTATTCCTTTTTGCCTGCTCTCTCAGTCAACTTCTCTCTCGATCTACAGCTCGTACTCTCTCCAATCGCTTCTCCAGATTATCCAAGCCTCCACGTGTTCACTTAACATGATTACTCAGATCCTGGGACACATATCGTCCGGACCTGGAGATTTGTACACTTTCATGCCTGCCAAAACCTCCAATACCTTGTTGCTCCCTATGATAATTTGCTCAAGAACCTCACAGTCTCTCTCTCTCTCTCTGAGTTCCATATCTACATTCTCATTCTCTTGGGTGAAGACAGATGTGAAGTATTCGTTCAACACCCTACCAATGTCCTCTGGCTCCACCCACAAATTTCCCCCTTGGTCCCTAATGTGTCCTACTTTTTCCCTGGTTATCCGCTTCCCATTGATATACTTATAGAATATCTTGGGATTTTCCCTACTTTCACCAGCTGGAGCTTTCTCATAACCCCTCTTTGCTCTCCTAATTGCTTTCTTAAGCTCCATCCTATACTTTCTGTACTCCACTAATGCTTCCGTTAATTTGCACTCTTGTATTTGCTAATGGCCTCTCTTTTCCTTCTCTTCGTACCCTGAATTATTCTGGTCATCCATGCTTCTCTGGGCTTGTTGCTCCTACCTATTACCCTGGACGGAACATGTTGGGTCTATACCTTTCCGCTTTCCTTTTTGAATCCCCCCCCCCCCACCACTGCTCTTCTGTACATTTCCCAACAAGTAACACTTTCCAGTCTACCTTGGCCAGATCTTTCCTTATTTTACTAAAATTCACTCTCCCCCAATCCAGAAAGTTTTTGTGCAACTTATCTATTTCTTTCTCCATAACAAGCTTAAATTGTACCATGTTGTGGTCGCTATCACCAAAATTATCAACCACCAACACATCAAACACCTGTCCGGCTTCATTCCCAGAATTAAGTCCAGCACTGCACCCTCCCTTGTTGGATCCTCTACATATTGCGCTAAAAAAAAGTTCTCCTGTATACATTTTAAGAACTGCACTCCATCTAGGCCCTTAACACGATGTCTATCCCAATTAATGTTGGGACATTTGAAATCACCTAATATAATTATCCTATTATTATTTTTACACACCTCTGCGAATTGCACACATATTTGCTCCTCAATTTCCCGCTGACTATCTGGGGGTCTATAATAAAAACCTAGCAATGTGGCTGTCCCTTTTTATTCCTAAACTCTACCCATAAAGATTCATTTGATGCGCTTCATTTGATGCCCCTCCAAGATATAATCTCTCCTTACCGCAGTAACTGACTCCTTAACTAACATTGCAATGCCCCCTCCTCTTTTACCCCCTTCTCTGTCGCGTCTGAAGATTCTATATCCGGGGATATTGAGCTGCAATCCTGCCCCTCCCTCAACCATGCCTCCGTGATGGTTAATACATCACAATTCAACGTGTCAATCATTGCCCTTAATACATCCGTTTTGCCTGTAAAACCCCTGGCATTAAAGTAGAGGCCATCAATCCTGGTCGTCCTCCCTTGAAACTTACTTCCACTGTATTCCCTCTGACTTGTTTGCTTTCCTGTGTTTAGCTGTGTCCCTGTTCTGCTAGGGGTCTGCGTCCCCTACCCCTGCCAAATTAGCTTAAACTCCTCATAACAGCAATAGCAAACCCACCAGCAAGGATGTTAGTCCCCCTCTGGCTGAGATGTAGACCGTCCCGCAGGTCCCACCTTCCCCAGAAACGGTCACAGTGGTCCAGGAATCTAAAACCGTCCCTCCTGCATCAACTCTTAAGCCACCCATTCATCGGTGCTATTCTCCTATTTCTATACTCGCTAGCCCGTGGCACTGGGAGTAATCCAAAGATTACAACCCGAAATATCCTGATTTTTAGTCTGCAGCCAAATTCCCTGAATATTTGATGCAAGACCTCATCCCTCTTTCTACCTATATCATTGGCACCAACATGTACCATGGCCTCTGCCTTATCACGCATCCCCTTCAGCATGCCTTGCATCCGTTCAGTGACATCCCAGACCCTGGCACCAAGGAGGCAACACACCATCCTGGAGTCACGTTGCCGGCCACAGCAGCGCCTATCTGTTCCCCTGACTATAGAATCCCCTATTACTATTGCTCTTCCTCTCTTTCCCCCTTCCTGTGCAGATAAGCGTCTTGTGGTGCCAGAAGCTTGGCTCTATCCACACTCCCTGGAGGAACCAGCCTCATCAGACTCCAAAATGGAATACCGATTTGCCAGCGGGACCCCAGGGGTCTCCTGAATAACCTGCCTGTTTCTCTTGGACTGCCTGGTGGTCACCCATTCCCTTCCTTCCTCATGTCCCTTCAGCTGCGGTGTGACCACCTTCCTAAACGTGCTATCCACGATTCTCTCAGACTCACGGATGCCCCGCAGTGTTTCCAGCCGCCGTTCCAGCTCTGAAATCCGAGCTTCCAAGAGCTGCAGCTGGACACACTTCCTGCACACATGCTGGTCCCAGGGCTGGAAATGTTTCCGGATTCCCATATGCAGAAAGAATAGCAAACCATGGCTTTAAGCTCTCCTGCCATGACTAAACCCTTTAAATTTAAAACTTTGGAAGACCATTATGATAAAACAAATCAACTAAGTCTTGCTAAAACAATGACTTCCAATTCAATCCAGTTTGAAAAATTCCCACAAGAACTTACTCACCAGTCAGCTGTGCTCTTTGCAAATTCTTGGCTCCCCTCACGCTCTTTGAGGACAGTTAGGAAATGAAAAGAGCTCCTCACTTCCTCCTCACTGAAGTCCCTCAGTCACAAAACTCCCACTTTACCACTCTAATCCAGCCCCGGGTCCACACCCCAGTGCAATAGGACAAGGATAAAAGAAGAGTAAAAGTTTTAAATTTGGCGAAGGCAAATTTTATGAAATTGAGTGTTGACCTGGCGAAAATGGATTGGATCCAACTACTTGAACGATAATCAATGGCAAACCAGTGATAGGCATTCAAAAACGATATTCTACAGGCACGGCGTAGGCAGGTGCCCAAATTTGGAGCCCCTGGTTATCAAGAAGCATAGAGGGGAAATTAAAGAAAATAAATAAACTTTATGACAGTCGAAAAAACTTACTATCGTAGAATGCCAAGAGGAGTATAGAAGGTGCAGGGGTATAAAGGAAATTAGAAAGCCAAAGAGAGGACATAAAAAAACAAATATTGGCAGGTAAAATCAAGGAAAATCCAAATATGTTTCAAAACTACATGAAGAGCAAGAGGATAACTGAGAAAAGGATGGGGCCTATCAGAGATGCATATGGGAACTTATGCCTGGATGCAGAAGGTGTGCACAGGGTTCTTAATTCGTTTTTCTTTTGCCTCTGTCTTCACAAATGAGAGGGAAGAAGGATACATTTTTATAAAAGACGAAAAGTGTGAAATATTAGATATGATATGAATAATGAAAGAGGAAGTACTGGAGGGTTTGACATCCTTGTAAGTGGGTATTTCGCCAGGACCGGATGGATTGCATCCTAGATTATTAAAGGAAGCGCGGGAGGAAATGGCAGATGCGCAGAGGATCATATTCAAATCCTCGCTGAATATGGGCGAGGTAGCAGAGCATTGGAGGTTAACCAGAGGATGCAACGTCATACCATTGTTTAAAAAGTATGCGAGAGATTGGCAAATATTTATAGGCTGCTCAGTCGGACCTCGGTAGTGGGTAAACTATTAGAATCAATTCTGAGAGACAGGGTAAACTGTCGCTTAGAAAGGCAGAATTAATCAGGGATAGTCAGCATGCATTTGCTAAGGGAAGGTGATGTCTTATAAGACTAAAAGCAAAAATACTGTAGATGCTGAAAATCTGAAATAAAAACAAAAAGTGATGGAAAATCCTCAGTAGATCTGGCAGCATCTGCAGAGAAAGAAGCAAAGTTACCGTTTCAGATCTGTGATCTTTCATCAGAACGGATGAAAGGAGTTCTGATGAAAGGTCACAGACCTGAAACGTTAACTCTGCTTCCTTCTGCACAGATTCTGCCATACCTGTTGAGTATTTCCAGCCCTTTTTGCTGATGTCTTATTAATTTGATTGAGGTTTTTTCAGGAACAGACAAGGAGTATTGATAAGGGTAGTGCAGTGGATGTGGTCCACATGGATTTTACTAAGACATTTGTCAAGGTGCCACATGGCAGGCTGGTGAGAAAAATGAAACCCCATGGGAAGCAGGGGAATGCTGCAGGTTGGATCCAAATTTGGCTCAGTGACAGGGAACAAAGGGGAGTATTCTATGAAGGTTTTTGCGAATGGAAGGCTGCTTCAACTGGTGTTCCACGGGTTACCTTGCAGTTTGTGGTTTATATTAAGGATTTGGACTTGAATGTAGGACGTATGGTTGGGAAATGTGCTGGTGACACAAAAATTGGCCGTGTAGTTGATATTGAAGAGAATGGCTGGATACTCCAGAATGATATCAATGGTTTGGGTGAGTGGGTGGAAAAAGTGGCAAACGGAATTCAATCCAAAGAAGTGTGAGGTAATGCATTTGGGGGAGGGCAAACAAAAGGGAACACACAATAAAGGGAAGGATATTGAGACGGGAAGAAGAAGTGACAGTCTTTGTAGTGCATGCCCATAGGTCCCTGAGGTGGCAGGATAGGTGGATAGAGTGGGGAAGAAGGCATATGGAATGCTTTCCATTATTTGTCGATGTATGGAATACAAAATCAGGGATGTAGTGCTGGTACTGTATAAATCGCTGGTTCGGCCACAGCTGGAGTATTGTGTACAGTTCTTGCCACCACATTACAGAAAGGATATAATTGCACCGGGGAGAGTACAGAGGAGATTGAAAAGACTGTTACCAGGGTTTGAAAGTTGCAACGATGAAGAAAGATTTCATCAGCCAGGGTTGTTTTCCTTAGAACAGAGGAGGCTAAGTGTGACTTAATTGTGGTGCACACGATTATGAGGGGCCTAGTTGCAGTAGACAGGAAGGGGTTGCTTCCCCGAGCAGATAGGTCAATTACCAGGAGGCACATATTTAAGGTGATTGGTAAAAGGATTGGAGGTGACATGAGGAAAAACGTTATCACTCAGAGGGTGGTGGGGTCTGGAATTCAGTGTCCGCATTGGTGGTGGAGGCAGAAACCCTCAACTCATTTAAAAGTTACCTGGACATGCAACTGGAATGCTGCAACCTGCAAGATTATAGACCAGGTGCTGGAAGGTGGGATTAGATTGGGTGGCTAGTTTTTTCGGCCGGCGCATATATGTTGGGCTGAATTGCCTCCGTCTGTGGCGTAATGTTTATATAGACTTGTGGTTCTATGTTTCTATTTCAATCAAAACGTGTGGTGGAGTCATGTGAAGCTATCCACACCAGCAGAATCGATAGTTTAAATGAAATACAGAATTCTGTTTTTTTTGTAGTAAAGTGAACAGAAACTGATCAAATCTACCTGCACACATTGTAAAGACTAAAAGGCTTTTCAAACTAAAATAATATTTCAACATATGGAATGTCTGACCGGGAGACCCAAGGGTCATAACAAGGGTTGACACCAGCGAGCAACCTTACTTTAAAGTTTTGTTTTGCTTTGCATCAATGTTGTATTTCAACAAGTCTTATCAGAGATTAAACTTGATATAAAGAACATGGGATCAAGATGTCTGTTCCAGGTTGAATTTTAAAGATCAACTACAGAGATTCATCTAATTTAAGCAGTGTAAGGCTTACTTGGAATTTGCAAGAAGATAACAAAAACTGACATCAATGGATGATGTCAAAGTTTGTCTTCTTTTGCAATGGATAAGTTACAACTACGGGTATTTCTCTGTGCTTCCTGGTATCAGACAAAGTCAGTTTTTAATTCACCAGGCAACAACTTTCAAGACGTCAACACTTTAGGGGATTCTGATTGCTGAAATATTTTGTTGGTTCTGGAATGTGTGACCAGGCAAAGAAGCTACTGTTGCTTGTGCTGATAGCGATCTCAAGATAACTGCAGAATTCAAGAGTGATGAAAAATGACTGATGGAAGTTAAATGCAGAAGGCCAATGTCGAGGCCCCGCTTAACTGCAAGATTTGGAAAAGGAATTCAACATGTCATGGTACAGTTGCAGCTTAAATTGAATCTTGACAGGACAGCACAACCCTGTTAAAGAACATCCTGCCCACCTTGGAAAGAAGGATATACAGATTATTTTAAAGACCGAATTGGTGCTGCAGACAAGAAACTTAGTAAGCTGATGAAAGGTACAAGGAACTGGAGGTGATCACTCATTGGGTGAATAGATGTAGAACCTTTTGTAACGTATTTGTGACAAACAGGTGCATTGTATTACTAACGGGTGTACTATATTGCTAATTAGTTTTCCTACAAAAGCTGGTAAAGACATGAGTGTTCGATTTGGGCTTTGGGTGTGGTCTCATTATTTCTCGAAATTTGTGTACGTGAACTGCAGAGTAACTTGTCAAATGTGGACAGTTCCATCTTACATTAATCCATGATTATAATGGATATGAAAGAGGCTAGTGATGCACAGTGGTGCAGTGGTTAGCACTGCAGCCTCACAGCTCCAGCGACCTGAGTTCAATTCTAGGTACTGCCTGTGTGGAGTTTGCAAGTTCTCCCTCTGCCTGTGTGGGTTTCCGTCAGTTGCTCTGATTTCCTTCCACAGCCAAAAGCTTACAGGTTGGTAGGTAAACTGGCCATTATAAATTGCCCCTTGTCTCGGTCGGCGGTGGTGGGATGTGGTAGAAATATGGGATTAGTTTTAGTGGGTGGTTGACAGTCGGCACAGACTCGGTGGGCCGAAGGGCCTGTTTCAGTGCTGTATCTCTGAACAAATAAATACAATACCCAGCTCCCAAGCTAACAACTATTGATGGAGTGGTCATTAAATATGTTACGAAGAAATTGCACCTCTTTGAGAGGTGGGTGCATAAGGACATATGAAATAGGAGCAGGAGTGGGCCATATTGGCCGATAGAGCCTTGTCTGCCATTAAATAAGCTCATGGATGATCATGGGCATCAGCACCACTGTCCCACTCACTCCACATATCGCTTGATTCCATGAAATACGAAAAATATGTATATCTCAGCCTTAAATATGTTCAATAATGGCGCATCCACAACCCTCTGGCCTACAGAATTCCAAAGATTCGCAATCTTCTGAGTGAATACAGTTCTCCTGATCTCATTGCAAAATGATCGTCCCCTTATACTGAAATGGTGTCCTCTTTTTCTCGATTCCCCGGCCAGGGGAAACAACGTCTCAGTACCTGCTCTGTCCAGTTCTTGCATAAAGATGGATGATTCAATGGTATCACGTCTGAATCTCCTGTACTCCGAGGAATATAGACCCAATGTACCCAGCATCTCATCATAGGATATGCCACTCATCCCAGGGACCTATCCAATGAAACTTCGCTGTAATGCCTCCAATACAGGCAAAGCCTTCTTCCATATGGAGACCAAAATTTCACACAGTATTACAGATGTGGTCTCACCAAACGTGCACAATTGTAGCAAGACTTCTTTATTCTTGTACTCCAATTCCCTTTCAGTAAAATACAGCATGCCTTTTGATTTCTGTGATGCATGCTGTAACTCCATGTTAACTCGTTGTGTTCCTTGTACGAGTCTCTATGGACATCAACATGTACATGTTTCACGCATGCTAAAATAACTGTGTCTTTTTATTCTTATGCTCACAGTGAATAACCTCACACTGCCCCACATCATACTCCATCTAATCGTGACAGCGATCATGTATACAGGATGAACGGTGGATTCAGGGATCCATTTCAGTTAAATAATTGTCGCAAAGCATGCAACAAAAGGTTTTCCTCATAAAGATGTAGTTATGGATTAATCCCAGGGAATATGTGTACACTTGGTCACAAAATATGTCACAAGAATATGTCCCTAAAAGAGGAGTGGGTTGATTTAAGGAGGAAAGAAACGAAGTTTTGAAGGTAAATGCATTGTAAAGGAAAAGCAGTAGTGAATAGATTACTAAATGGCTGGGAGGAACAACGGAGAACTCGGAAAAGAAATAAAAAAGAATTTCAAAAGGTAAGGTAAAGACGATGCACTGAAGAATGGTGCTGCGAGAGCCAGTGCATGGAGAGGAACAGGGAAGCTGCGTACGGCCAGACACAAAAGGTAGAAAAGGCTGAGAAAGATAATGCAGACTTGGAAGCAACAATCAGAGGACTGATTCAGGATTTACAGAGCAAAGTGCAAAACAGCAAATGTATAATGTGTACCATACTGCACCTGACTGAAGGGGAGGGTGCCCGATCATATGGAAAAGGGAATTCTGATGCCCCTCAGGGAGGGATTGGTACCTTCTCGTAATGTCATTGCAGAGGCAGGATAACAGGAAGAAACCAAAAGAGAATTTATAGAGACCCACAAGATAGATAAAATGCTGTGAGAACTGAAAAGGCAATTGGATTGTGTGAGTGCTGGAAAGCTTGCTGGTTTGTGAATGAAAGGCTTTTTCAGTTTGTGTGAAGGTGTGTGTGATCCTTGGAGGATACAACATTTCTTTTGGATGAATGTCTGTTTTTTTTGTTAAACAATAACCATGTGTGTCATTCTCACTATTATCAGCACAGGACTGAAATCTGTTTAACCCTTTGTGGTCGTCTCTTGAATGCTGTTGTAAATGTGCTGTTTCTTCTATTTGTTCACACATGAGCGTTATTGGTCAGATTTAGAACTGCTCAAAATTTTACATTCTTCCGGGTGCTCGACTCCTGGGAATAGCACAAGATTCGGCACCTGAGATTATAATTAGTTGCAGGGATCCACATTTGTACGTTCGATAGAAGTATGAAAGTTGAATTTCATTTTTAGCTGCATCCATTTCAATTTGAGATGTTGTACCCAGAATTGAGATTGAGAAAATAATCGCTTCTGACTAAAGTTTAATTGTAGATCCGGGAGGGCGAAATGATCATTGAAAAACTTACATCGTGGGGGTAATAAACATGGTCCAAATGGTTATCCAGTTGGTTGATGGACTGTTGAAATGTTGAGCCTCAGTGTTCACTTCAGCCTTTTCATTTTATCATTATCACTCTCCTACATACCAGATAAACATGTTAAGAATTTTGCAGGATGTAATGCATCTGGGTGACAATATAAACTGTGAGTTTGAGATTTTTAATCAATACAGAATGCTATAATATAAATAACATCTGGAAAGCAAATAACTTAATCTGTTATGAATAAAAGTTTTTTATTACTGTTTAGGAATGCAGGTTGTCTTGTTGTCTCTTTACTCTGTTAGTGTGAATGTTTGAAATTTACTGCTGTAGCAGACTCCACAATCTTTAACTCTGTCTGTTGTAAGCATGTTGAAGGGTTTTGTTTAACTGTGAGAGCTAACTCTTTCTTTAGTTTTTTTGAAGACATTTGGTACCTCCGGAAAAAAAAACATAAAAATGACACAATTCCTAGTTCTGTCTTAAGCTATTCTCTTCAGTTAATAGGTAGTAGCCTGAATTCATGTTTATAAAGCCAAATGACCAGTATCTTTTTTGTTTCAACATTTTTCTCAGCTTGTACTTCCACCTTTGAAGTTTTGTGGACGTGTACCCACTCAGTTCCTGAATTCCTTCAAATTTATATCATTCTGTGTTGTTGCCTCTCCTTACTTTTCCTTCCATATGTATCCTTCAAACTTCTCTGCATTAAATGTCATTGGTCATGTGTCTCTCCATTTTACCAATCCGTCGATGTCCTCCGGAAGTCTAATGCTCTCCTCCTCACTGTTCAAATATTGACGTTTTATGTCATCTGAAATCATTCCCTTAGCACATAAGTCTATATCATTTATAAGTGTCAGAAAGAGCACAGGTCCTTATACCAATTCTTGTGGAACACAAATGTATGCTCCTTCCTGTCTGGACAACAAATCTTCATCACTTCTCTCTGCTTCCTGCTCATTACCAATGTCACATCCACACTTTTGCTGCCTGTTTAACCGATAACGTTCAGATTTCCCAGCCGCTCTATTAAATGACACTTGATCAAATGACTTTTGAATATCCATATACGTAACATCAACTGCAAAATCCTCATCAGACCTTTCCATTGCTTCATGAAAGAAGTTATCCAAATATCAGAAACGATTTGTCGCCAAAATATCAGTGCAGCTTGTTACTTATTTATCTATTGTTTCAATGCCACAAATATTCCTGTTTTGGATTGTGACCTCTGTTTGTTTCTCTACAATTCCACTGCTTTTTTGTACTTTTATGGGATATCAGCGTACTTTTCAAGGCCAGATTTTGTTGTCAGTCCCTAATTGCTCTTGAGAATGTGGTGGTGAGCTAACTTCTGGAACTACTGCATTCCATCTGGAGTAGGTCCACCCACAGTGCTGTTATGAAGAAAGTTCCACGTTTTTATACCAGTGACATTGAAGAAAATGCGTCATAGCTTCAAGTCAGGATGGACTGTATCATGGAGGGGATCCTGCAGGTGGTGGCATTCCCATGCAACTGGAGTTCTTTTCCTTCTGGGTAGTGGAGGTCACGTGTTGGAAAGTGCTGTAGAAGGAGGTTTGACGGTTTGCTGCAGTGCATCTTGTAGATGCTGCACACTGTTGCCACTGTGCGCCATTGGTGGAGGGAATGAATGTTCATGCTGGTTGAAAGGGTGCCGATCGAGGGGGATGCTTTGTTCTGGAAGGTCTATAACATCTTGAGTGTTTTTAGAGCGACACTGATCCACACATGTGGATAGTATTTCATTATAATTGTGACTTCTCCCTTGAATTTGGTGGGCATGCTTTGGTGAGTCAGTAGCTGAGTTACTCTCCAAGAATTCCAACCCTCCAACCTGTTCTTGCAGCCACAGTATGCATGTGTTTTGTCCAGTTCAATTTTTTGTCAATGTTGACACTAGGATGTTAATGGTGGGGGATTCAGCGATGGCAACGCCGTTGAATCTCAAGGGGCGATAGTTAGACTTTAAACTGCAGGCCTATAGTTGAAGGGTTTATCCAACTGTCCTGCTTTAGACAGGGCGTAATATTGTTATATCTCCGGCTCTCTCAGAGAATTACCATATCTGAGCAGGATTGAAGCATTCTGGCTAGTGACTCTGCTCTTTCCGCTTCGTCTTCCCTTAGCAACCCTCATACATTCCATTCAGAAAGAGTTTTTTTTTAACTTTATTTAGTATACAAAGTTTTGGATTGAAAGTGGTTAAATTAACTTGTTTGTGCAGCGACCGTAACTAATTTCAATCTCCATGTGTTCCTAATTGTGTCGCTAGAGGGTTTCCTTTGACTATTAATAAAGCACACCTTCACTATGTTGTCCCACAGTGTGAGTCAGAGTGTCACCTCCGGCACTAACAGGGAACAGCAGTTCCAGAGAGATGGAGAGGATGGACCGTAATCTAAGAAACATTGATTGGAATGTTACAACAATGGACCAAAATCTGGGAATAATAGATTGGAATGTTACAACTAAGAGTTTCTCCTATTGGTCTGACGAACTTTCTGACGGTTCTTGGATGACATTGACTGATCGAATCTTTTATGCACTGAAGGTTATTCAAACGATTTACTATCCCATCCTTGCTATAGTTGGCGTTCCTGGTAAGTCTCTCTATCCAGCTATTAATTCTATAAACCATGTTTAAATGTTGTACTCTTCTTGTCATTTATTCTGCATTCATTGCTGTTGTTTTTGTTCCTGTATCCAAAACCTCTGTATCTAACTATTAATGGCAAACCTCTGTGAACTGTATTACTGTTCAACAAATTTATGCCTCACTGTTTTCTGCTGTTGGTGTTTGTAGTAAGTGTCTATATCCAGCAACTAGATCCGTAAACCATGATTCATTATGTTACTGCCCTTTGTTTCCTAAGTACTGGGACAATGGATGGCAATGTCTCGTGGTAAAATAAAATCTCTGCTCACTTTAAGCAGATTACATACCCCTCTTAGGCTAATGGCTGAGGCTGAACCAAACTGTTTGCTCCCCTGCTAATCCCTTTGGTCCGAGCTGAGTTGCGACCCCACTTTCTCTCTATCAACAATCTTGCCGAGTACCATCTCTATAAAATCAGCCTTTACATCTGTCTATCTGTTACATAAACCCATATCTGCGTCTTTGTTAAATCATACTGGACTATCCTCATGCTGTCCTGGTCATCCTCTCACTTATAAATCTCCATAAACTACAGCTCATTTAAAATCTTGCTGCTCACAACACAACACACACCAAATCCCTTTCACACATCATCCCTGTGTTTTATGACATAGTTTGGTTCCTGGTCTTGAAGTACCTAAGTTTTAATATTCTCACCCTTGTGTTTAAACCCCTACAAGCCCTCACCCCTCCAATTAATACCATTTCCCTGTCTGTTTCCATATTCATGCAACTTGTTCCGGCTTAAGTATTTATCCAATTGCTTTTTCATGCGAAATATATTCCTCTGCATCTCTCCCTTTATGCTCTGTTGGGTTCCATCGAGCCATTGGTGCAAGTGCGACGAAGGGCAGAAAACGTACAATGGTGCAAGACATGCTATCACCACGAGTGGCGTGTCCTACCTGGTGTACCATTTTGGGCCGGACGTTTCAGCAGCTTTGACATACATCTCTGAAAGTTCTGCTATGTGCAAGTGTGAAATTTATTGGTAGTCATTTACTATCCGTTTCTCTGACTGTTACTGTACTGTGTGTGAGTGTGACATTTTCCTTATGAGTTACTGTTCCTGTCACTGTCTCACGCTACTGTGTGAGTGTGGCATTTAAACAGTGTAATTTCTGGTACTTGTCATAGAAACATAGAAAATAGGAGCAAGAGTAGGCCATTCGGCCTTTCGAGCCTGCTCCACCATTCGATATGATCATGGCTGATCATTCAACTCAGTAGCCTGTTTTGGCTTTCTCCTCATACCCTTTGGTCCCTTTCGCCCCAAGAGCTCTATTTATCTCCTTTTAAAAAAGCAGTACAATATTTTGGCCTGAACTGCTTTCTGCAGTAGCGAATTGCACAGGTTCACCACTCTCTGGGTGAAGAGATTTCTCCTCATCTCAGTCCAGAAAGGTTTACTCCGTATCCTTAGACTATGACCCCTGGTACTAGACTCCTCCACCATCGGGAACATCCTTCCTGCATCTACCCTGTTAAGTCCTGTTAAAATTTTATAGGTTTATATGAGATACCCACTCACTCTTCTGAGCTCCAGCCAATATAATCCTAACCAACTCAATCTCTCCTCATGTGTCCGTCCTGCCATCCCAGGAATCAATCTGGCAAAACTTTGTCGCACTTCCTCTTTGGCAAGAACATGCTTCCACAGTAAGGAGACCAAAGCTGCACACAATTTTTCATGTTGGCCTCACCAAGGCCCTGTATAACTGTAGCAAGACATCCCTGCTTCTGTACTTGAAATCTCTCGCTATGAAGAGCGACATACCATTTGCCTTTTTACCGCTTGTTGCACCTGCATGCTTACCTTCCCCGACTGGTGTACGAAAACACACCCAATAATTCAAAGTTTTTTTAACAGCTAGCAACAGTACCACAGCTTCCTTCTCCACCAAAGAGTATCCCATTTTCTATATTTTTTAGCAGAAATATCCAACTGGTTTGTCAATGCCTAATTCATAAAATAGGAGCCGGATGGCACCTACCCCTTGGTCACTAGCATCCAGTGACACTTTAAATGATTTGTTCAGGTTTGGATCTGCCACCGCTGGTTCATTGGTTAAAGTGGCTTCCAGCCTCTTGGAAACTGTTGACATCTCCCTGAGCACACATCCTTTGTTTATTTTTTCTGTAACAAATCTGTCAATTGGGCAGCTATAGTGCTGAATTTAGGACGAGCTTGTGGTAAAACCCATACATTTACAAAAATCACTTTATTTTCCATTTGACCGTGGGGACGGGAAAATGTATCAGTGCCTGTACCTTTGATTCTTTGGGCAACATTCATCTTTGACCCACAATAAGCGGCTAGGTAGAATATTTGAGCTTCAGCAAACTCGTTCTTTACTCGATTTTCCACATGGTCAGTTGCCCATAACATTTGCAAGAGCGCTTCTAAATGTCGAGGTGGCCACCACGTGTCAATTTACACCAACAGATCATCCAAGTACACTACACAGTTGGGAAAGCCATCCACTGTTTGGTCCATCAGCCTTTGGAAGGTGGTTGTGGATTTGCTTAATCCAAAGGACGTCGCCCAGCAATGGAATAAACCATCTTAGGTGGTCAAGGAACCTACCAGAACCCTTTTACCAAATCTATTTGGTTATGTCTGTGGCGATTCCCACTCTGTTTTTAGTCTTCCAGATGGGGAATTGGGTCGGAATCAGCTCTGGTCACTGCATTAATCATTCTGCAATTGATTCTGAGCCTTGTTGAGTCATCAGTATTGGGCACCAGCACAACTGGGGAACTCCAACTGGGGAGCTCTGACTGGGCTCAATCGGCTTATGCGACAGCATTTACTGATTGTTCCACCGAACCTGGGTCACATTCCTGGCACTTAAACTGTAGGGATTTTTTTTCTGTAGGAAAGGTCCTTCCTGCATCCACATCATGTAGGGTTAGGGTTCTGCACCCTGGTTTGTTCCTGCAGATCCATTGAAACGCTGTGAGCAGGCTTCTGAGGTCCCTTCTCAGTTCTGCATTTAAACAGGAGCCTGTTTATTTTTCATTGACTCATGCTGTCTCATTTCCAGAACATTTCAGTGTTAGCTAACTGGACGGTAGAAAGTTCTATTAGGGGATCCTCTATGCCTCCTTCTAACTCGTTTTCAATGTCCCGTTCACCTTACTCTTTCCTGACTGCCTAACAGATCTGTTTGTTTGTCCCCTTACCGTCTGTGACGCCGTTTTAACGTATTAATGTCGCCCCGACTTTGCTTTTTTCCTCGGTTCTGCAGTGTCAATTATATAATTCACATTGTCAATTATCTTTGTTACTCTGTGAAAGCCAGTGAAACTGGCTTTCACTGATTCTCCCTGTACTGGTAAGAGCACTAACACGTAGAACCGGGCCGAAATGTTCTGGCCTTGGCATATTTCTCCAACTTCATTTTAATAGTTGTCTGGGAGGGTTTCCTGACCCACCGCTTTTCGTTGAACACCACCAATTTTCAACAAATCAGATCTTACTGAGAAATGCCACACCCTGGAAGCATCATCAATGTTCAAACGCACTTGTTCGGTTTCCATAGTTTTCGTAATGCATCTGCGTCCCTTTGGGTGGTTTCAGAAACACTCATCTTTGAAAAGCATCACCCTGCAGAAATGTGGCTTTCATGACAATGGATCTACGCTCCCATAAATATGTGGTGAAAGGAGACAAACAAAATTTGCAAGATTGATTTTCCAGCTTTGGGAGAGTCCACTCTCACATTGTATCACCCAATTGTTCTTCAAAATCCCTTTCAACTAGCCTCAATTTAACCTTGTAAATTCCATCGGGAAAGACGTTTTCAGTGCAGGTCCATCTATGTAACAATGCTTGTTCTCCCCCATATGGTACCTCAGAATAAACCCCAAACACTTTACAACTCTCTAATGCTTCTCTTATTCGTTTATCCTCAAGTTTATTGGCAGCCATTAAAACATCACGTTCATGAGGACTTCTATCGCTAGTTTTATTTGGAGATTGCACTCTAGCCTTCATTTCGTTGTGAAATATATTCAACCTGCGGCCTCTATTCGCACGTTGATATCTTTCGGGAACACGACTAAAAGTTTCCCTTTGCACATTATTGGAGTGAGGGAGAGAGAAAACAGTGATCGCAGACCTGTTAGCCTTAGATCAGTCCTTGGCAAAAAGCTAAAATATATTCTAATGGATGTGGTAAATGGACACTTGGATCATAATGATCTGATTGGGCATATGAGACTAATGAATGGGAAATTATGTTTGACGAACCTGTTGGACCTTTTTGAGGATGTTACTAACAGAATTGATAAAGGGGATTTGGTGGACGTGATATGCTTGAATTGTCAGAAAGCTTTGGATAAGGTCCCCCACAGGAGTTCGGTGAGCAAAATTAAAACACATGGGATCGGAGGTAATATACTGGCATGGATTAAGGATTGGTTGACAGGCGGAAAGCGGATTATAGGAAGAAACAGGTCACCCTCGTGTTGGCAGGCTGTACCTAGTGTGGTACCACAGGGATCAGTGCTTGGGCCCTAGGTGTTCATAATACGTATCAATGATTTGAATGTGAGGACCAAATGTAGTATTTCCAAGTACGTGGATGACACAAAACTAGATGAGAATGTATGTTGTGAGGAAGATGCAAAGCAGCTTCAAGGGGATTTAGACAGACTTAGTGAGTGGGCAAGAATGTGGCAGACAGAATACAATGTGAAAAACTGTGATGCTGTCCACTTTGGTAGGAGCAATAGGTGTGCAAGGTTTCTTTTAAATGGTAAGAGATCAGGCAGTGTCGATGTGGAAAGGGTCCTGAGTGTCCCTGTTGAAAAGTAACTGAAAGCTACTATGCAGGTGCAGCAAGCAATTAGGAAAGCTAATGGTATAATGGCTAAGGCCTTTATAGCAAGAGTATTTGAGTACAGGAGTAGCGAAGTCTTGCTTCAATGGTACTGAACATTAGTTAGACACCATTTAGAGTACTGGGTGCAGTTTTGGTCCCCTGACCTTAGGAAGGATACTATTGCCATTGCAGGAGTGCAACGAAGGTTCACCATACTTCTTCCATGGATGGCGGTACTGTCCTATGAAGAAGTATAGGGGAAACGAGGCTTGGATTCTCTAGAGTTTCAAAGAATGACAACTGATCTAAGCTACAAAATACTTAAATGGGTCGGTAGGGTGGATGCAGCTAAATTGGTTACCCTGGTTGGGGAGTCTAGAGCCAGAGTACACAATTTCAAAATAAGAGGGGGGCCACTTAGGACGGAAATGAGGATACATTTCTTTACTCAGAAGATTGCATATCTTTGGCATTCTCCACCCCAGAGGGCTGTGGCAACTCAGTCATTTAGAAAGTTTAAAGCAGAGACTGACAGATTTCAAAATAGAAATGACAAAAGGGGATATGATGATAGTGTGGGAAAAAGGAATTGAAGTGGATGATCAGCCATGATTATATGGAATGGCGAGGCAGGTTCGATGTACTGAATGGCCTATTCCTACTCCTATGTCCCTATGTTCCAGTGCATGATCACTTCTTTAAACAAGAACCGCTTCCAGACCCACTATTAGAATTTGCACTGCACATCCTAACCATGCACTCTTTCACCCCATTCTTCCAGACCATGAATTGTTGTTCATGGCCATCATTTTGATCATGCGACCAACAGTTAATCTTTCCTGTAGATATTCCTGCACGTCACACAATTATTGCATGCCTCCAATGTTTAGAAAGCTCTGGAATATATGTCACCCGCGGACCTAGTCGGGACAACTGGCCTTTGATGCAATAGTTTTCCTAAGCATCATGACCACGCACATTATCCAACCCTTTATCTCTTCAAAGTTCTTTTCAACTTTCCATTACAGTACTTGTTGACTATCAGTCTCGTTCCAGTATTTAGCCTTATTTGGAGTTTACCACCCACTTTGGGCTGCATTCACAAGCAACCCGACTCTGAGAAGACTCGATCCCAACGAGCCGGGAGCCACGAGCAGCCTCACACCGTCCTCAGACTAAGCCTCGATCAGAAGGACTTGGGCCCCTTGGGGAGGCGGTGGCGTAGTGGTATTATCACTGGACTCATAACCCAGAGAACCAGGGTATTTCTCTGGGGGCATGGGTTCAAATCCCACCACAACAGAAGGTTGAATTTGAATTTAATTAATAAATCTTGAATTAAAATCTAGTCTTATGATGGCCATGAAACCATTGTCGATTGTTGTAAAAACCCATCTGGTGCACGAATGCCATTTCGGGAAGGAAATCTGCTGGCCTACATGCGACTCCAGACCCACAGCACTTTGGTTAACTCTTACATGCCCTCTGAAATGGCTTAGCAAGCCACTCAGTTGTACCGCACCGCTACGAAGTCAATAAAAAGAAATGAAACCAGACGGACCCCACGGCATCGACCGAGGCAGCGGAAATGACAAGGGCAAACCCAGCCCTGTCGATGCTGCAATGTCCTCCTTACTAACATCTGGGGGCTTGTGACAAAGTTTGGAGAGCAGTCCCACAGACTAGTCAAGCCACCGCCTGACAAAGTCATACTCATCGATTCATACCTTGCAGACAATGCCCCAAGCACCGCAATCACGATCCCTGGGTATGTCCTGTCCCACGGCAGGACAGATCCAACAAAGGTGGCGGGACAGTGGGGAGGGAGTTGACCTGGGAGTCCTCAACATCGACAATGGATCCCATGAAGTCTCATGGCATCAGACCAAACATGGTCAAGGTAACCTGTTACTGATTACCACCAACCGCTCTCCCTCAGCTGATGAGTCAGTATTCCTCCATGTTGATCACCACTTGGATGAAGCACTGAGGGTGGCAAGGGCACAAAATGGACTCTGATTGGGGGACTTCAATGTCCATCACCAAGAGTGGATTGGTAGAACCACGACTGGCCGAGTACTAAAGGACATAGCTGCTGGAATGGGTCTGTGGCAGGTGGTGGGGGAAACAACAAGAGCGGAAAACATACTTCACCTCGTCCTCACCAATCGGCCTGCCGCAGATGCATCTTTCCATGACTGTATATGTAGCAGTGACCACCACACAGTCCTTATGGAGACGAAGTCCCGCCTTCACATTGAGGATGGTGTTCATCGTGTTGCGTGGCACTATCACCGCTCTAAATGGGATAGATTTCGAACAGATCTAGCACTGCAAAACTGGGCATCCATGAGGCGCTGTGGGCAATCAGCAGTAGCGGAATCGTACTCAACCACATTCTGTAACCTCATGGCCCGGCATATCCCCCACTCTACCCTTACCATCAGGCCAGGAGGTCAACCCTGGTTCAATGAAGAGTGCAGGAGGACGTGCCAGAAGCAGCACCAGGCATACCTCAAATGAAGTGCCAACCTGGCGAAGCTACAACCCAGGATTACTTGCATGCGAAACTGCATAAGCAGCATGCAATAGACAGCGCTAAGCGATCCCATAACCAACGGATCGGATCTAAGCTCTGCAGTCCTGCCACATCCAGCTGTGAATGGTGGGGCACAATTAAACAACTAACTGGAGGAGGTGGCTCCACAAGTATCCCCATCCTCAATGATGGGGGAGCCCAGCACATCAGTGTGAAAGATAAGGCAGAAGCATTTGCAACAATCTTCAGCCAGAAGTGCCGAATTGATGATCCATCTCGGCCCCCTCCTGAAATCCCCAGCATCACAAATGCCAGTCTTCAGCCAATTCGATTCACTCCATGTGATATCAAGAGACGACTGAAGGCACTGGATACTGCAAAGGCTATGGGTCTTGACAATATTCCGACAATAGTCCTGAAGACATGTGCTCCAGAGCTTGCCACGCCCCTAGCCAAGCTGTATAGCTACAACAGTGGCATCTACCCGTCAAAATGGAAAATTTCCCAGGTCTGTCCTGTACACAAAAACGTGGACAAGTCCAAACCGGCCAATTACCGCCCCATCAGTCTACTCTCAATCATCAGCAATGATGGAAGGTGTCATCAACAGTGCCATCAAACAGCACTTGCTTAGCAACAACCTGCTCAGTGATACCTAGTTTGGGTTCCGACAGGGCCACTCAGCACCTAACCTCATTACAGCCTTGGTTCAAACATGGACAAAAGAGCTGAACTCAAGAGGTGAGGTGAGAGTGACTGCTCTTGACATCAAGGCAGCATTTGACCTAGTATGGCATCAAGGAGCCCTTGCAAAACTGGAGTCAATGGGAATCAGGGGGCAAACTCTCTGCGGGTGAGAGGCATATCCAGCGCAAAGGAAGATGGCTGTGGTTGTTGCAGGTCAATCAGCTGAGCTCCAGGACATCACTGTAGGGGTTCGTCAAGGCAGTGTCTTAGGCCCAACCGTCTTCAACTGTTTCAACAACGACCTTCCCTCAATCATCAGGTCAGAAGTGGGGATGTTTGTTGATGATTGCTCAATGTTCAGCACCATTCGCGACTCCTCAAATACTGAAGCAGTCCACGTAGAAAAGCAACAAGACCTGGACAATATCCAGGCTTGGGCTGATAAGTGTCAAGTAGCATTCGCACCACACAAGTGCCAGGCAATGACCATCTCCAAGAAGAGAGAATCTAACCATCTCCCCTTGACATTCAATGGCATTACCATTGCTGAATCCCCCACTATCAACATCCTTGTGGATACCATTGATCAGAAACTGAACTGGAGTAGCCATGAAAATACCGTGGCTACAAGAGCAGGTCAGAGGCTAGGAATCCTGAGGCGAATAACTCACATCCGGACTCCCCAAAGCCTGTCCACCATCTACAAGGCACAAGTCATGAGTGTGATGGAATACTCTCCACTTGCCTGGATGGGTGCAGCTCAAACAACACTCAAGAAGCTCGCCACCATCCAGGACAAAGCAGCCCGCTTGATTGGCACACCATCCACAAACATTCACTCCCTTCACCACAGATGCACAGTGGAGGCAGTGTGCACCATCTACAATATGTACTTCAGCAACGCACCAAGGCTCCTTTGACAGCACCTTCCAAACCTGCGACCTCTACCACCTAGAAGGACAAGCGCAACAGATGCATGGGAACATCACAACCTGCAAATTCCCATCCAAGTCACACATCATCCTGATTTGGCACTATATCGCCGTTCCTTCACTGTCGCTGGGTCAAAAGCCTGGAACTCCCTTCCGAACAGCACTGTGGGTGTACCTGCCTCACATGGACTGCAGCGGTAGAAGAAGGCAGCTCACCACCACCTTCCCAATGGCAATTAGGGATGGGCAATATATGCCGGCATAGCCAGTGATGCCCACATCCCCTAAATGAATAATAATAAAAACAAACCTTTTTCTACTGTATTCATTTCCTCAGGACCTTCATCACAAAACACATGAGCATGTGAGTTACAAGGTGCATCAGTTCCCACTGTGTACTGCTCATATTGTGAGATCTTATAATTAAACCTACGAATGAATCCTATTACTTTGATTTCTATGTTTGATAACGAATTTCTTTAATTCCATCATTGGCTGTGGGCAGCGTTGCCAATGTCAACGTTTGTTGCCCATCCCCGATTGCACTTGACAACTGAATGGCTTGATAGGTATTTTAAGAGGGTAGATAAAAGCCAATCACATTGCTGTGTCTGGAGTCACACGTAGGCCAGACCAGTTGAGAATGGCAAACTTCCTTCCCGAAAGTACAAGAGCGAACCAGATGGGTTTTTACAACAATCAATAACAGTTTCGTGTCTCCATTACTGAGAGTAGCGTTCAATTCCAGAGTTTATTTCAGAATTAATTAATTGCATGTATTAATTAATTGAATTTCCACAAGCTGCCGTGGTGGGATTTGAACCCTTTCAGCCAGAGGATTCGCCCAGGTTTCTTGGTTAATATCTTCAGTGACATTAACACTATTCCACCGTCTCCCAGAATGTTTTGTCATCCCACCCAATTATCCTTATCAGGACCATCCCATTCCTTATTCTCCTCTCTTTTATCTTTCACCAAATCTCCTTAATTCTATTCCACCTTGGATGGCATTATGCGATGCCTCAGAGCTCTCCGACTTTTCTCAGAGGCCTAAACCTTGATTAACTCCCGTCTCCCTGCATGCAAAGCATTCAAATGTGATCAAAACAGGACCGAATTGTCCTACCTTCTAGAGCAGGAGGACTATCACACAATAGATAGGGACTTTCTAAGTATCTGAAACGAAGTCATGCCAGGGCAGTTGTCTACTTGCAGTATGGCTGGGCAACAAGATCTAATGCAGCAGTTCATCAGTCATTGCGTGATTCCTTTCAAACAGTCCAGTGCTGAAAGGACTTCCAGCCTAAGTATTCATAACCATAATGTTAATGTTATCAGACATGTCTCTGAACGCGTCTTTGACAAATTCCCTTCAATTAACAATCACAAACGGAGTTTGTGCTCCAAGTCTGGTCCCTATCCATTTCTAATTAACTTTATCCGTAATCACCCCTTTTACATCGTTATTTATTGTTATAGAAATGTGAAACCTAGTCGCTAGGTCCATAAAATGTAGAATGCAAATGTTATTGTCTTTGTCCCATACCTTTAAACCGATGATAACTATTTCTTTAAAGTCACGTGCCACTGGCAAGTTTACAAGAGGACGTGAGGGTGTCCTCCAAAACTTTTCACAGATTTCACACTTTTCACTAATCTATTTTAATGTCTTCATTTACTCCTCGCTAAACACACCTGCATCATTTAACAGGGTTTTTAATCTCTGACAAGAAAGGTGAGCAAGTTCTCTGTGAACTTCAAGAAATTTTGCTTTTTATCTCTCTGATTATTGACAACTGATGCCACAAATACATCTCTAACACTCGAAATAGAAACACCATGTTTTCTTCCGGGGATACAATAATGCTCTGACTGAGTAAACTGAAATTTCACTGACTTTCCAAAAACAATTGTCTTTTCATGTTCCACATCAAGTTTCCTTTGTGCCTTTGCATTGAAGGTTTAGTCAACAGTAAAGGTATTTCACCAGGGACTGCATCAGTACTGATAAAGAGGCTTACTGCAGCTACTTTATAAGGAATAACTACTCAATTCAGTGACTTCAATGTGTTGTCAGCAGCTGGTAGCACTTTTATATTCCTTAACCTGTGTCGATTCCCACTATTGATTGAAACCAGGTAACATTGTAAACAATCGGTTCCACATACTGCCTACGTGCAAGCATTATTTAATAGAGCACAGTTGATTGAATGCACAACGAACACATTTATCACAGGACTAAAACTCCTTGTGACGATAACAGTTCTTTCAGATTCGTCAGTTTCTTCCTCTTCTGCCACACAATTCTTTGCATCCTGCGTTATTTCGTGGACTCTGCAACTCTACTTTGGGCAGGTCATTGCATAATGATACTTTGAGCCACATCTGAAGCACCAATGAACTGTTCATTGGGCATTCCTGGGATTCATTTGCATATGTTTGCTTCTCCAATTCTAACTTCCACTGGAATAGCCAAACCTACTAAGCTGTTTTCATCTTCATTCCTCCTGTCTTTAACTTCTCCATTGTACTGATGCTACTTCCAGGGTCTTAAACATTTTAAAATCTCGTTAGCTTTCTTTGTATCACCTCAGAATGCCCTGTCATTTCTACTCGAGTTGCAGAAAATGAGTGTTTCTCCGGGAATTTGTTTAAGGCAGCCGACATTTGATGCAACAGGGAGACATTTTTTGAAGAACCGACCCATGGTTGGGACTAGCAGCCTGTCCATATGCGAAACCTTAGTACAATATGGCAATTTAAATGAACCAGGGATCTCCAAATTGAATTTCCTTAGTCTTCTATACAGTCTTTTGAGGTTCATGATATATTCCTCTATTGAATAACCACCTGTTTACAGAAATCTATCAAAGTCTTACCATGCCTTATCCACATGCATCCCCCTTGTAGATTTCATCCAAGAATTCAAACAGCAGATCCAATGCTTCATCATTATGCAACGGACAAACATACAGTTTACAAAACACTTTTTCATTTCACTTTAGTTGGCAAGTAACAACGCTAAGGTCATACCTTGTTTCCTCTTTTGTAGAAACGCAACCAATGTACACATATCCACTTCATTCGACCACTGGCCACATGAATCAGACTCAGCGAAAATCGAACTATAATGATACCCTCTTGGTTTCTGCCATATTTTCCACAATAGCGAGTGAGATTTTAGTTTTCTCTTTAAATATGAATGAAAGATAAAATCCAAGTTTAAGACACAGAAAGAGGCCACTTCGCTGGAGCCTGTCTTTACTCAGTTCCACCTTTATTGCACAGACGAAAAGGATTACTAAACATTAGCTCCTCAAACCCTCCAAAAATCTCAATAAGTATCTGCTTATAAGTGTTTAAGTAAAGTCCCGATTAGCACCCTCCACCTGCGTGTATTTAAACAATTGATACACAATTAACATATTAACACATGCCACAGCTATGTGATGTTTCCCATATCTGGTCCCCATCACTCTGCTTTGATCGTCCATGCCTTCTTAACCTTGTGTGCCCTCTGTGTCCTGTTCGTCAGAGGATGATCTCATGCTCTTGCATGTCTTTATTTGCAAGATCACCTCCTTCTGTATTGCTATGCTATGTAGAAAGCAGCAGAACACAACACTCTGGGTAATCCTGTCTGGGCTACACTTAAGGGGTCCACTGGATCTACCAAAGCATCGGAACCTCACCTTCAGCACACCAACGGCCTGCTCGTTTGTCACTGGGGTGCAACTGTGGCAAGTTCTTACGTATCATTGTTCGTTTTCCTTCCTCGCATGCAAAGTCATGTCTTCAAGGAGTGTTCAAGCTGAGAGTGTTCAGTCCCAGAGTGTTCACCCCTGAAGGTGAGTCGGATGAATCAAAAGCTGTGGCATCTGGGACTGTCGAACTATGTATGAGGCATGGCAGCTTACAAGATAGCTGGCACACACTTCTAGGGAGTGCTTCATGCCGTTGTATACCAGAGAAGAGGGATTTCTGTAAGTGGATTGAGTGAGAAGAGGAGAATCATTACAACGGGATATTGTGTGAAGGGGGAACTCTACAACTGGATAATATGTGCAGGGGGAATTTCTGCAAGTAGATAAGATGTGAAGGGGGAGCTTTTATAAGTAGACAGTATGTGTGAAGGAGGAAATCTCTCTTTCTCTCTCTCTCTGTCCTTCTCTCTCTCTGTCCCTCTCTGTCTGTCCTTCTCTCTCTCTGTCCCTATCTCTCTGCAGATTGAGCTTAACGGCAATGCCCGCTGCAAAAACACCTCCCATCGAAATCATCGGTAAAGTTACCTTCCCTCTTGAGGCACTGAGGACTCTCACCTCAGTGGCAGCAGCTTTCCAAAGACGTGAAACTGAAGACACGTGAGGCACTCCCGTCAGGGACAAAATTGATAACTACTGATTGGATCACGGTGAATGACATTCAAATGTATTTATTACAGAACGTAGTGCATATAAATTATCAAGTCATAGCATCAGTGTGGAAGTGCCACCACGGCAATTCCTCACCTCCGACAATATTGGGCGTGTGCATTACAACATCGGATTCCATGACAAACGGCTCCTCATGGATTCTCTGCCCCTCACCACGCCAGCAATCCCACCTTCTACAGGATCACAAAATCCAGCCAGAGATCATGTGCTGGGTTTTGTGCCCATGGCGGTGCTCCTGGTGCTGAGCTGAAAAGGCAGGAGGTGTCCTGCCTTGGCCAGCTTGAGTTCCCCACAGCGAACCTTTGAATAGGTCGATCCCATCTCCAAGAGTTGCTGGCCAATGACATGGGCTGCAGCTCAGCAGTATTGCAGTGCCACCAGAAGCGGTGACCACCGCCTGTACTGCAAGAGGGCTTGTGCCCAGGCCAAGCATTCGAGCCCAGATAATATGTTGGTGAAGATGGGGGTGGGGTCGAGGGTGGTGCTTTAGTGCAGAAGAAGAAAGATTTACAGGGATAGATGATTTCCTGGCGGGGTCTTCCGTGGGCCACAGATTGGCCAGGTAGAAGACAATACCCCAATACCCCCCATCCCATGCCGACAAATATGTCGCCTCATTTTAACGGAGACATTCCCATGTAGCGGAGACACCCAACACCGACGGTAAAATCCCAGCAGCGGCACTGAGAAGGCATTAGTTGCCAATAATATGCTACTTATGGGCCTCACATGGCCTCTCGGTGGGAATGCATTTGTCAGCCTATGCTGCCCCGACAAAATTATGTGTGATGGAAAGGCGACGGGCCCTCCGACCCCCACCTCCTGGCGCAATCCTATGGCCCCCGCTCCTCCTTGAGGATGTTTGAGGTCCTTGACCCTTCTTTAGAACTGGGAATGCTTCAGAGGAACAGTATTTAAACCAGAAAGGGAAGGATGAGAGCGGAGGATTATGATCAACATTGAGTTCAACATTTTCAGTGTTATTCTTTTCTCATTTAATCGTTCCCGCCTTCCACCGTATCACAGACCTTCACGATGTTTTTCAGGTCGATTACATTCAATAAGTCACTGGATGCAGAGGCACGTTTGAACATCTCAATAAGTACTCAATCAATCTGGTACCTTTGCGCCCAGTCTGATGTATAATTTCTCTGTTTATTTCCTTTGCTTACAGTTAACTTGGTGACGATTGCGATCCTGTCTCAGGGAAAGTGTGGCCTTTCCAAATGTGTCACTTGCTACCTCGTGGCCATGGCAGCGGCAGATCTATTGGTTGTTATCTTCGACCTTATTCTGAGGCATATTCCCATTGTTTACCTGAAACATTTTCTTTTCCTGAAGTATTCCATCCCCGTGTGTAATATCCACGCCGCCCTGCTATTTGCAGCTACAGACTGTTCTGTCTGGTTCACCGTCACATTCACCTTTGATCGATTTGTGGCCATTTGTTGCCAGAAGCTGAAAACTAAATATTGCACCAGGAAAACGTCGGCTATTGTTCTGGGGACAGTGACGGTGCTGAGCTGTTTAAAGAACATTTCCCGGTACTTTATGTTATCAGGGCAGTTTTGGCTGCGGAACGAACCCTGGTTTTGTTTTGCAACTACAAGTGTTCTGTACTCTCAGTTCTGGACAATAATCGAGTTCCTCCATTACATTCTAACCCCGTTTGTCCCATTTCTTGTGATTCCACTGCTCAATGTGCTGACCGTCAGACACATTGTAGTGGGCAGTAGAGCACGCAGGAGACTGCGAGCTAATAGCAATGGCGAGAGTTCCAGAGACTCTGAGATGGAGAGCCGAAGGAAATCAATCATTTTACTGTTAGTTATCTCAGCCAATTTCGTACTGTTATGGGCAGTATTAATGGTGCATTCAATATGGAATCGAATGTGGTATCTGGGAAATGGATCTGAATATATACCAGTTTTTTCTGCAGGAAATAGGCTTCATGCTGCAACTCCTGAGTTGCTGCACAAACACTTGCATTTATGCCGTGACCCAGACTCAGTTCAGAGAACAGTTGAAAACTGTGCTGAAGTATCCTTTTTCTCCAATTATTAAATTAATAAAATGATGACAAGAACTGAATCATAGACTATTTCCAACATATTCCACATTAAAAAAAT
The DNA here is from genome assembly GCF_036365525.1 of Heterodontus francisci. Classification (NCBI taxonomy): domain Eukaryota; kingdom Metazoa; phylum Chordata; class Chondrichthyes; order Heterodontiformes; family Heterodontidae; genus Heterodontus; species Heterodontus francisci. Next base: position 31,659,707 of record NC_090391.1, read on the forward strand.
ATTTGCAGCAGCGGCGGGCTGCTGCGGTGACAGACTCTATGGTGGCAAAGCTTGGTGTCGTGGCCTTTCGCTGTGGTGACAGAGCATGGGCGGGGTCTGTTCTCCATGGTGATCAGGAACGGTGAAATGGGACAGAGTCATTACCCCATGGTGATGGGTGTGTGCGGTCGCAGCCTACTACCCATTGTGAAGGGGAGTGGGTACGGGACATACTTGACAGCGTGCCGCCACAATGGTCAGGGAGTGGGGCCTGATCTTCGCTGGTTCCTGCTGCCAGGGTAAGCATTGGAACAGAGAGTTATCGCGAGGCAATTGCGTCAATACTGGCACCGCCCATGTGTCGTCTCCATGCAGTCCAGTGTGACAATCACAACAACAGAAGGAACAAGAATTGAGAACATACTGGGAAGCTTCAGCAGGAATTCTTTATAATCCTTTAAATGCTTTGTAATCCTCTGTATAGCTACATGATCCAATATAACCTATATAATGCTGAATAATCTTCATAACTCTTCATGGTCCGTTTTCGTATTTATAAACATTGTAATGTTTTATCAGCATTTATAAGTGTTTATAAAACCTTCTAACACCTTCTAATGTTAAGACCATTGATAATTGTTTATTGTACTCTATAATCCTTTGTCACGCTTTATTATCGTATACAAACTTTATAATTGTTTATGAGACTTAAATAACACTTACAACACTTCATAACTCATCAGCATGCTTTATAATCATTTGGAATGCTTTGAAAGCCTTTATAGTGCTTTATAAGACTTTGTAATCCTTTATAAACATTTATTATCCTTTATGACCGTTTATAACATAGAAAAAAATAGAAGAAATAGAATTACTCTTTCGAACAATTTATAATCCTTTGTAACCATATCTGACATTTAATAATCATTCATAATCTTTTTATAACGCGTTACAAAATTCATAGCACGTCATAATACTTCATGTCACATTATAATCCTTTATAAAACTTTAGAAACCTGTATCATACTTTATAATTAATTATGATAATTTACAATATTTTATAACATTTGTAATTTTTTTAAATCCTTAATAATCCATTCTAACACTCTGCAATCCTTTATAACCCCTTATAACCGTTTATAATGCCTAATAATAATTTTTGATAATTATAATCATTTATAACACATTATATTTCATAATATTCTGGAACTGTTTATTGCACTTAAATTTAAAATCTGCTGTAATTCTTCATAACCCTTGATAATCTTTGGTCCTTAATAAAACTTTGCAACAGTTTATAATCTTGAGAACGTCATATAATCCTTTATAACGCGTTGTAGTATTTCATGATCCTCTGTAATCCAAAATAACCCTTTAGATTCCTTTCAACCGTTTATAATCCTTTATAAACTTGTATACTCTTTTCCAAACCTTTCCAAAATCACTTAACTCCTTTATTTCACTTTTTAATGCTGGGTAAACATTTGTATTTCGTTCCAATTCTTCTAATTTTTTTTGTAATACTTAATAACCCATTTAACACTTTATAATTATTTATAGCCCTTTGCAATGCTTTATCCTGCCTCATAATTTTAATGACCCGTTCGTATACATTATAAATGTTAATAGCCTTTCCAAAACTTTATAAATCGGTCCAGTCCTTTATAACACGTTTTATCCTGCATAAAACTTTATAGTTTTTATAATCCTATCGATTTGATTATTATACTTGTAAATCCGTTAGAATAATTTGCAATCCTTTATAACATGTCATCAGCCATTATAACCCTTTGGAACCTTATATTAGTATTATTATTATTATTATTATTATTATTATTATTATCATTATGATTATAGCTATTAATAATAATAATTTCAATCCATAATAATCGTTTATAATTTTGGTAAATCTTATCATCAGTTATAATTCATTATATTCCCTTGTAAAAATTGATATAACTTTGAAAATCCTTTACAACCCTTTGCAATACTGTATAATGCTTATACAGCGTATAAGACAACGTATGCCAGCCAAGAGTTCAACTCCTTTGAACCATCCCCTCAACCAATCGCATTAATTTTTCAGTCCCCCTCCCGCCCTGAAATTTGACTATTTCCCCGCCACCACCAGTGCTCTGCCTCGGATTTGCGAATGCAGATCCGAAGACCTGGGAGTTCTGCCATCCGGATAGAATATCGGTGTGGGACGGCTATCCTGACGAGGTAAGGAATTATTCATTAATTGCTATTGATTTCCACATTTAAAATCAGTCACCATCGATGAGCGGTGGGGAATCAGCCACGAGGCTTCGCTGCTGCCGATAAAATGGCACGAGGCCTTCCCATGTCAAGGCCTGTGGTGGATCTCTCCGGGAGGTATTTTCTGGGCCCTTCGACCATGAAACCCGACGTCGGTGGGTGGGGGGGAGTGGCGATTGCTGCTAAAATCCTGCCCAGTAGGCCTGTAGAGGAAGGGAGTCAGGCACGGTAATGACTGCAGACAGAACTGGACTCCACATACTAGATACAGGACTGCAATTCATCAGTGTGTTGTGCTCTGCAGTGGTGCGCTCTGAGAGCAGAGACCTTTCGACATGGAAGTGCTGCCTCACAGTCCCCGCGATATTATGTATGGGGGCTGATTTAAATAGAGGGGGTGGGGCGGTCGCTTCGATGATATAGAGGGGGCGGGCACCGCGTCTTCGACAATGGCATCCTGCGAAACCGCGCAGGCACCAACACCATTTTAAATGGGTTAAGCCCTTAGCAATTACATAAATATTTCAATTTACAGTCGGCATGATGCTTTTAAAATTAATAATTAGGATAGGGAGGCCTTTCCACAACACCCTCCAATGGTATTTTAGTTGGCCCTTATTGAAAAACAACGGACCTTATTCCACACCCGAACTTCCCCCCACCACCAAACCTACTAACGTTTGCCCTTCAACACCTTCCCACTATCCACACAGCCAATAAAAAATCTTTTCCCCGCTGCCCCATACTACCCACCCTGAAAATATTATTCCTCCCTCCTCTCCATCAGGTTCTCACTATAGTGCTCCGAAGGCGCACAAGCTGTGTTCAGCGGTCGTAAAATCAGCATGGGGTTGGCCGCCACCGGTAGGTAAGTTATTTTATATCTTAGCACCATAGAAGAATCATGGAATGTTTAAGGCATATAAAGAGGCCACAAATCAGGTTAAGGGATAGGTCAATAGCAATGCAGTGGCAGACATTTCAGATGATATTTCAGAATACACGAAATAGAAAAAAAAATTAAAAAAAATTTGTTTTAGGGCGGCACAGTGGCGCAGTGGTTGGCACCGCAGCCTCACAGCTCCAGGGACCCGGGTTTGATTCCGGGTACTGCCTGTGTGGAGTTTGCAAGTTCTCGCTGTGTCTGCTTGGGTTTTCTCCGGGTGCTCCGGTTTCCTCCCATAAGCCAAAAAGACTTGCAGGTTGATAGGCAAATTGGCCATTATAAATTGTCACTAGTATAGGTAGGTGGTAGGGAAATATAGGGACAGGTGGCGATGTTTGGTAGGAATATGGGATTAGTGTAGGATTAGTATAAATTGGTGGTTGATGTTCGGCACAGACTCGGTGGGCCGAAGGGCCTGTTTCAGTGCTGTATCTCTAATAAAAAAAAATACATGGGCCATCGTGTCTTTTAGGTGGAAAAACAATCCACCTATTATGCCATTGCTGCATAATTCTGTTCCAGGAATGCCTACCTTGAAGAAGTTCTGCTCTTCTGTCCGACTCACTGCCACCTATTCTTATCCCACCTTCCAACATTTGGCCCATAGCCCTGTAGCTTACGGCACATGAGGTGCATACCCGGACTCTTTTTGAATGAGTTGATGGTCTCTGCCTCAACAACCCTTTCAGTCAACGAGTTGCAGACCATGACCAACCACTGGGTGAAAAAAGTTTGTCATTATTCCCCTTTAACTTTTCTACCAATCGCTTTAAATCTTTGCCCTCTCCTCACTGACCTCTCTGCTAGCGGTCTCTGAATAGACCCGTCACCTCCACTCAATCCAGGCCCCTCAAAATGTTATACATTGCAATCTCATCTCCCCTCAACCTTCTCTGTTCCAAGGAGAACAATTGCAGCCTATCTACTATTTCCTGATAGCTGCATTTCTTCCAGTCCTGGCAATGTCATCGTCAATCTCCTTTGTACCCTCTCCAGTGCAATTGCATCCGGTCTGTAATGAGGCGACCAGAACTGCACACAGTACTCAAGTTGTGACCTAACCAATGTGTTATCCATCTCGCACATGCCCTCTTTGCTCTTGTATTCTGTACCTTGCCTAATAAAGGAAAGGATTCCATATGCCTTCTTAACCACCTGATCGAGCACTCCTGTTACATTCAGGGATCTGTGGACATCCACTCTCAGGTCCCTCACTTCCTCTACACTTCTCAGTATTTTCCATTAATTGTCCATTCCTTTGCCTTGATGACCTCCCCAAATGCAGCACCTCAACCTTCTTCAAGTTGATTTCCATTTGGACTTTTCTGCCCATCTGACCAGACCATCAGTATCTTCCTGCAGCCGACAGATTTCCTCTTCACTATCTGCCAGATGGTCATTCTTTGTGTCGGCCGCAAACCATTTTGAACACGCCCACCCTATTTACGTCAAATCATTAAAATACATCAGAAAAAAGGGACCCAATACTGAGCCCTACAGAACACCATTGGAAACAGCCCTCCAGTCGCTGAAACTCCCTTCTACAATTACCCTTTGTTTCCTGCCAGTGAGCCAATTTTGTATCCACCTTGCTGCATATCCATTGTTCCCATGAGATTTTTTTAAACCATTTTGCCATGTGGGACCTTGTCAATAGCCTTGCTAAAATCCATGCAGACCACATCAACTGCACTACACTCATCTATCTTCCCTGTTACTTCTTCAAAAACATCGCTCAACTTGGGCGGCACAGGGGAGCAGTGGTTAGCACTGCAGCCTCACAGCTCCAGTGACGTGGGTCAATTCTGGGTACTGCCTGTGAGGAGTTTGCAAGTACTTCCTGTGTCTGCGTGGGTTTTCTCCGGGTGCTCCGGTTTCCTCCCACAAGCCAAAAGACTTGCAGGTTGGTAGGTAAATTGGCCATGATAAATTTCCACTAGTATAGCTAGGTGGTAGGGAAATATAGGGGCAGGTGGGGATGTGGTAGGAATATGGGATTAGTGTAGGATTAGTATAAATGGGTGGTTGATGTTCAGCACAGACTCGGTGGGCCGAAGGGCCTGTTTCAGTGCTGTATCTCTGAACTAGATCTTCCTTACCAAATCCATGATGTCTATCCTTGATTGGCCTATGTCTTTCTAAGTGACAGTTTATCCTATCTCTCAAATTATTCCAATAATTTGCCGACTACTGTGGTGAGACTGACTGGCCTGCAGTTATTTGGTCTATCCTTCGCTTCCTTTTTAAACAGAGATAAAACGTTGTTAATTTATATTTTTAGATGATGGCCCCACTGCCAAGCGGTAGGGGCCACACCAAGCTTCCCCCGCCAAGGTGGACACTTCTCTATGTCGGGCATCGAGGTGGGCCTCTTTCCTGAGAATTTTATGCCTCCGTCCCGCCGTGACCCACGGCATCAAAGGGCTAGTAAAGTTCATCCCATATATTTGAACTGAGGGATGGCAGCTGAATAAGATGTGTGTACAATTCTGGGCTGCACATTCTAGATAGATAATGGAATGGAGGGTAAGACTGACGAAGGAGAGCGCACAGTTCTCGGCACCAGATCCCAGATATAAAGAGGATGCGAGGGTGTGAGGTTGGTAAAGAGGTGTTTACATCCCTGGAATTCAGACAACAGGTACATTGGGCTGGAATTAGTTGTATCCCAGGCATCTGGGTCCTTAGGGGGGCGTGTGTGGGGGGGGGCGGAGGTGGAGCGGTTGAAGATGACTCTGGGATAGGGCCACCACGCACACCGACGCTGAGATGACCCAACACCATATTGCCAGTGGCGGCAAGGGGTCAGGCCGCCCACGCAACTCCCATCCCAACCGCTCGGCAATGGGACCCTAATTTGCATATTTTAATAAACTAAAATTAATCAATTAGTCTCACTTACATCGCCACCTGAGTTCCTGCTCCGATCTCCAGCCCGATTGCTGACACTCCTTCGCCTTCAGATCCCCGTCCCGAGAAACAGGGTGGGGAGAGGGGAGGAAATAAATTACTCAGTGAAGGAGGGGCGAAAGCGGTCAAAGTAACATCATTGGTCTCGGGGCTGGTGCGAAGGATTGGAGATTAAATGTTATGCAGTTTTGGGAGGAAGTTTAGATAGCAAAGGTAAGCATTTTGGCAGAAAGGGAAATTTAACAATTGTATGGTTATGTGGGTGGGGGAGGGGCAAATGAGTGTATTTAGCTTAATTTAGAGATACAGCACGGAAACAGGCCCTTCCGCCAACCGAGTCTGTGCCGACCATCAACCACCCATTTGTATACTAATCCTACACTAATCCCATATTCCTACCACATCCCCACCTATCCCAATATTTTCCTACCACCTACCTATACTAGGGACAATTTATAATGGCCAATTTACCTGTCAACCTGCAAGTCCTTTGGCTTGTGGGAGGAAACCGGAGCACCCGGAGAAAACAGGGAGAACGTGCAAACTCTTCACAGGCAGTACCCAGAATTGAACCCGGGTCGCTGGAGCTGTGAGGTTGCGGTGCTAACCACTGTGCCATTGTTGGCATTCCCTTTATCTTTAAGTATTTAAATCTGTCAGTAGGGTTGGCATCTTTTTATAAAGGGCACCACCATCAAGTACACCAGGTCCAAGTAAGACTCCACAATGTACTGAAAAACAGCCAAAACACATCTGAGGCTCTTTGAACATCCACCCACAACTTCTCTGAAAAAGCTACAACATCATCATGATTGTCGACATCACTTTGTGTTAATATGAAGAGTCTGGAACTTTCTGATGGTGGTTTTAATCTCTTTTTTTCAATCAGGTAAATTCTGCCTAATGCAGTTTCACTGGCCGCATTACATTTGTCTTTAGTTAATAATAGCATGTAAATTGATTGCTGGTCATTGTGTGCTTTTCAGTCACGTTTTTCGATAATGAAAGCTGATTTAACGCAAATATATCAGTTCTCGGTTTGTTCTGTTCAGTTTAGCTTCAATAATTAATAAGTATATTATTTAGAAACCCCGGTGGTTTAGGAATCCTCAGTCTCACTCTAACACCTGACACTGAAAATCTACACTCCGCTTTTGTCTCCCACGAACAGGGATCAATTTATAATGTGTGATGCATTTATTTAACATTGACCTGAAATGTATCCAGTTGCAGAATGCTGTGTATGAGGCTTTTTGCCTACCGGTTACCGAATGCTTAAAAAAAAAGGACAGAGAATGAATCTGAATAGATGTCGCATTGGAAAGGCAGCTCTGGAACTTGTGAGAAAATGTGAAATAATACGATATGGAGGATATTATTGCATCCTTGTCGTAAGTCTATATGACCTATTAACGTGATATCGAGTGAAGCCACTCCTTGTTTTACAAGTATGTTGGCCGACTTTTCTAATTTGAAAAAAGAAACCGTTTGGCGGTTATTTGCCGCCCTATTAACGTGATGCCTCCGGATTGGTGAACTAAGCAACTAACGGATTGGTAACAGGAACAACACAATGAGAAGCTGCACAGAGTGACCAATCACCAATGTCCTCATTATCATTCCTCCAGAAGGTATAAGTGGGACGGATGTGGGCGGATTCGATCATTCTTCCTGAACTGTCTTGTAACGTAGTTTTTACAGATTTTTATAAATCAAGTATACTTTTGGGGAAAAAAATGACTTGACGAGGGAAGACCAGCGGTAAAGCTCGGGCAAGGCCAAGTCTCGCTCCTCCCGGTCCGGGCGGGAGTTCCCGGTGGGCCGTGCTCACAGTCTCACGGGATTAAAGCAAATAAATACTTTATTTCAAGCATACACAAGGGAGAAGACCTGTTACCCTCCCCCGTGCACCACACCCTGAGAGTATTCTCAATGATCCAGAGTTTACAGCACACATTTATAGGATACAATAGCCATTACTCATTGGTCACACTACCCCCGACACATGCCAGCTTTACGACTTGATCAATGAATTGGATTGTATGGCCCCCAACAAATGCCTCTTGTTATCTCAGCCCCCAACCTTGACGCTACTACATCCCATGGTTTAGTGTTGCCAGTCTAGTCTCTAATTTCCCTTCATCTCTTTTGTTAGGGAAGTAAGGGCAGCAAGTGTACACAGGATGTTTGAAGCAATTAAGAACTGAGTTGTAAAATCCCAGGATCGTGGTCAAGTATCCCATCAAGTATCCCATCAGGCCAAGGGGTCCCTCACAACTACAATAGTTCTGCTAAGATTATTAATGCATTCTAATGCTAACTCTACTAATGTCGAACTTTCGGCCCCCGTTCAGGAGAATTCTTGTAACCCCGAGAGTCTAGTGATGTAAGTTCAAACCCCCAAAATGGCAAGTAAAGATGGGCATTTAAGTTCAACTCATCGTGGAAGGACCAGGTCGTTGAACTCATAATTATCTCATAGCTCCGACGCTGCAAACTCGAACGTAATAAGTTAATTTTACCATTTTCTGAAGCACATCCACACAAAAATCGAGCCAGAAAGTAAGCAATCTGAAGATAAGCTTTGAGAACCAGAAATGTGTGCACTCAGTAAGATTTCTGATTAAATATAGATATTGTTAAGAATGAGGTGGGAGGAGTGCATTTTTTATTCCAGTTCCACTGGTCCACGGGTCACAACATATATTTAAACTTTTCCCACTTACCAATACAGTCAACCACAGACTCTATTTTTATTCCATAATAAAACACACCAATCAGGTTTCTTTAATAAATAACAATATGTATTCTTATTGTAAAACAAGTCTGAAGCAGTCATGAAGTAAAGCATAAACACACAGAATGAAATATTAAAGTTCCCTTTTTTCCTGAGCCCCTCACACACTCTCTCTCTCACACACAGACACACACACAAACACACATACCCGTTAACTGGAAAAATTAAGGGATTTTTTTTAGAGTGCTATTACAGTAAAATAAAACAGCTGCGCTGAATACTTGCTTGAGGAAACAGCAGATGATGTATGTTATGTTCCCAAAACTGGGAAAGTCTTGCCTCCAAGTACACGTAGATGGGTCAATGGGATCTTTTTAGAACAGTTCTTTTCAGGCAGCGTTGAGAGTTAATTTAGCAGGCTTTTCTTCAAAGGTAGGAGACGAGATGAGTTGACAGAGTTGACTTCTCAGGGTCTTTTAGAGAGGTGCTGGAAAGCTGAGCTGGGTTGTAGTCGTGTCTTCGTCGTTGGGAACTTTCTTCTCTCCTTGGAAGCTCTCTTCCTTTTTATACAGTTCAACCCCCGTTCAAAATAATTCAAAAGTAAAACCGACAACAGGAGGTCAACATTTGCCCTCCATAAATCTTGACCCGTCTCTTCTGAGCAAACAATTTATCCAGGTGTCCAAAGCTCTCTGTTGTTTAAAGAGCTGGAAGTCAGATCGTTTCCCGAAAAGTCTTGTTGTTGTTCCTGGAAATAAGGTGGCTTCCCAGAAAGGCTTGGATTCCTCACAAGACCTCTCAGGGCCCTTTTAAAAAACATTTCCAGGGACTGTTTTTCCAAGTCAAATGGCCTTTACATGACCCCCTTTGAAAGTTTAATGTTTCTTCACTCTTACTAAAATGAATCCTCAAAAAATATATTCAACAAAGCACAGAGGCACTTTTGTAACAACATATAGAGTATTACTGTCATGAGAGTATCAGTGACTTGCCTGAGCAACCTGATTGATAACCATTTTCTTTCTCGTTTGACAGGCGATGTTGTTGACGGAGTATATCCTGTTGGAAAGGGCAATGAAGAGGCTGCAGTCTGAAGATACTATATTTAAGATGCAATATCTATATCTCTTTGTATCAATAGTCTTTAGTGCATGTGTGTGTGTCACAGAGCGAGAAGGAAAGGTGGAGTCACCATATATGGATATAGTGACCCACATCCAAACTGATATGTGAAGTTGTATTGCATTCCGTTTTGGAATTACTCAAATGCGGTTGACTTGTTGCTGTGTATCTGGGCTATGGTTTTAATTTGTTTCTCAGCTTTGGCAGATGTTCACTGTAAGCCAGTTTGATTTTATTCATATTTGCTTCAATTCACAATTTGTCTCCATTTGCATATATTTATATCAGATTTGTGTCAGCAGAAATTGTTCGGTTAAATACATGACATATGCTTTTGTGTAGGAACATAGGAGCATGAATAGGCTATGCAACCTATCAAGCCCGCTCCGCCATTCAATTAGATCATGACTGATTATCGAACTCAACGCCACTTTCCCACCTCAGCCCATATCACTTGATGTCATTAGCATCCAAATATCTGCCGATTTCAGTCTTGAACATACTCAGTTTCTGAGCTTTCACAGCCCTCCAGAGTAAAGGCCTGCTCAGGTATAAAATTGAAACCCGACTAGGCCCGACCCGACCACTTCCAAACCGAACCTGACCCGGGCCAGATTCCCTTATTTTTCTTTCACTCCCGACAACCCGACCCGCCTATCATAATAAAGTTAATGATATCAAACAGGTTATTGTGCTCAGTCTTGTTCAAATGTGGTGATCCGGTTCATCCGTTCTGGCAGCAGGCTTTTCCTGCAGATGGAGTTGTGGGGAATCTGATCCTGATTCCGTCACCTGGAACCAACACCCGCATCCCGGCCCCAATTTCCGCACCCTATTACTTTCAGGCCGAGTTGATTGGAAAGTCATCAGTGATACAAACCTAGTTATTTTCCTATCCTCTCCCTTTTTAGTCAACAGAATTATCAAAGGATTGTAGCGTTGCAGAGATTTGGAGTGGTGGTGGGGGGAGGTGTGTAAGGCCATGAACATTTGAAAATGAGCAACACAGGAGCCAATTAACATTTTCTTACTGCTATTCCTAACTCAGTGAATTCAATTCAGAGAGATTGGACTGGAAGCTAAATTTCAGTGAAAGGAAAGATTGATTGATTGGAAAAAATGGCAGATCAGATAGCAGGCTTTCCCAGTGCTGTTTGATTGTTAATGTACAGTACTGCAGATTCCCAGTGCTGTCTGATCATTAGTCTACAGTACTGCAGATCTGCAGTAGTGATTGATTGAAGACTTCTGGTTCATCAGCATACATACAATGGTGAGCACCTCGAATAACCGACAAAGCAAAAAAAAAGCAGCTATGTTAATGTTCACAAAGGATGTTGACCTACTTCTAGCATTGACATTTAATACCATTTTACATAAAGGTTCGTATCACTTTTCAAAAAAATACATTCTTACCATAGATTATTTGATGTCATGGGTGAAACTCAAACTTCCAAAGTTTTCAGAGTGTCCATATATCCTTTGAGATCTTTGCATGTTTTTGGATCACTGTCAGATAAACAATCAACAAGCGCTGCTTGTTAATTGCTTTTACATTCTGGACTGTCTTGTTCCTCTGGAAGATTACAGTTCAGTCTGAGAAGAGATAAAGCATCTCAGAAGCCCTGATTTGAAGTATTAAAACGCAAAACAAAAAATCTAAAAGCGGTTAAATACAATTATGTATTTATTGAACATCTTTCTTCCAACTCCTTGAGTCCAGAAAATTAAAGATCCCTACTCGAGGAGCCGAACTAAGGCTTTGTGGATAATTTTTAAATACACACAATATTTCTCTTTTCTGTCAGAAATATCAACCTGTCTCTTCTGAGACTTTCAAACAACGTCTTGAATCTCTCATGATTTTTAAACAGCCTTCTAATGCGATTATCCATTTTCTCTCTACAAAGAAAGACTTGCTCTTTTCCAGCTCCTTTCAGAACCTCACGACGTCTGAATTTTAGTCACTGTTGTAAAGTAGGAAATGCAGCAGCCATTGCACAGCAAGCTTCCAGAAACAGGAGTGTGATGATAACCAGATTAAAACAGAAATAAATCGCGTCAAACAGATTAAAAAGAAAACAAATAGCCTACTCCAACAAAGCACCCAATAGGTAGTTCGGTAGACGGTTGATTTAGTCGTCGCAGTTACAGATATAGCAAGTAAGCGAATCTCAGTTACAGATAACTAAAAAAAAAGAATAAAAGGTCTTACAGATTGACATGTAAAAAAAAATAGAGTCAACAGTGAAAGGCTTAAGGACAGTCCTCCATTGGTCTATTAGCCTTCCAGACATGCTGAAGTTCCTCTGCTGCCACGCCTCGCCAGAATGCAAAGTATACTTTCAGCCAGCCTGGCCAATTTAGGGAATGCAACACTGTGTTCCTTCCACCAGCCCAACAGATCACGCTCGTTTGCTATCATCAGCACAGCACGCATCTGTGCTGTGCACTGCTGCACTTCATCATTTGTGTCCAGTTCTTCATGAACATTCTCCCATTCAGCAAATTCAGTCACTTTTTTTTTTTGGCTGCTCTCGGTTCAACGTCAACCACTTTCGTTTCCTTCTGAGGGTCTTCTGTTTAAAAGTTGTTGATAAGTTTGCAGACTTCGGAACAATCCTCTTCCCTATCATGGCTGGACAATATACGCAGCTGATTAAACTTAGGCCTGAGAAATGTTGCCATCTTGTGCACATCATTTACTTCAACTTTCTTCAGATGCCACTCTCTGTAACGTTGCATGACAACAGCCTGCATTGGAGTATCTGAAGAAAGTGGCATACAGAGTCATTTAAGTTTCTCAAACCAGGGAATTACTAGGTTCAATGTAGGAAGCTGGTCACCCTCGAGTTCCCTCTGAGCTTCATAGAATGGTCAGAGGAAATCAACCAAAAACTGCAGGACATAGGGGGCGATATTTTCCAGCATGTAGTTTTCCCCACGCACTTCCAGTTTCTCATGCAGCTCATGACAAATATCCTGAATTGAATTCATTGTCAGTTACTCAATACTGTACCTCGTTTCTCCCATTGGATGTACAGTTTTAGACAACTGTGCAGCAAGGCCAGACTGTTTAACATCTGTCACCAAGGCTTTGGCATGATGTATAGTTTCTGCAACATCTGCAGTTTCGGGAGGGCGGCACAGTGGCGCAGTGGTTAACACCGCAGCCTTATAGCTACAGCGACCCGGGTTCAATTCTGGGTACTGCCTGTGTGGAATTTGTAAGATCTCTGCGTGGGTTTTCTCCGGGTGCTCTGGTTTCCTCCCACAGCCAGAAGACTTGTTGGTTGATAGGTAAATTGGCCATTGTAAATTGCTCCTAGTATAGGTAGGTGGTAGGGGAATATAGGTGGGGATGTGGTAGGAATATGGGATTAGTGTTGGATTAGTATAATATGGGTGGTTAATGGTCGACACAGACTCGGTGGGCCGAAGGGCCTGTTTCAGTGCTGTATCTCAAAATCTAAAAATCGAATTCCTTTGGATCAAGTGAATGTTGAAGGACCGTGTTATATCCGTGGTCCTGACAATCCAGACGTCGATATGCTCGAAGAGCAAGTACTATGTTAGCTCCTTAATCTGTCTCCCAGACTAATTTATTTAAATTTGCCGAGTCTAATCCAACAGTATTCACTCGCAGCCTTAACATCTCCCGCCTGACGTTTTCGCTAGTTTTGACGTCCTCCAGTGGAAACATTGCTGTTGTTAAAACTTTGACATTAAGTTTAAAAACTACTGTGATATAATGACACGTTATCGACATCTAATGGATATTACAGTAGTCATCCGTCCACATGTCAGTTGTCATTCCCACATTCTCATCCTTCAGTATGTCAGTAATTTTGCGATCGGTTTCTGCTTGACAAGAGGCGACTAAATTGCAAAGGCCTATTTCATTGCAAGGAACTGTTGCACTGCATCAGGATGTTCCATTGCAATGGGCACTTTCACTGCATAATGCTAAAATCCTGCAAGTGGCTACTGTATTGCAAGAGTCTATTGCATTGCCAGGCTCTGTTCTGCTCAACGAGATATAGCATTGCAAGTGAATGTGGCCCTGCAAGTGGCTGTTGCACTGCAAAGTCCTTTACGTTGCAAGGGTTTATTGTGTGGCAATATGTGTTTACTTTGAAGAGGTGTTTGCATTTCTCGTGGCTATTGCATTGCAAGTCATAGTGCAGTGCAAGTGACATTTTCACTGAAACGTTCTATTATACTCAGATGGTTTTTGCATTATTCGAGGAGGATACACTGCTAGTGCTGTTGCACTGATTATAAGTGTCTTTTGAACTGCAAGATGCTATTGCATTGCAAGATGCTTTGCATTTTAAGGGGCTATTTCTTGCAACAGAATTTTGCTTTGCAAAGGTCAGTTGCGCTTATGGGGTTGTTGCATTGCAAGTGAAAATTGACTTCCAAAATGGCTACTGCATTGCGAAAGGCCATTGCACTACAACACGTTATTGCACTCCAATGGGCTATTGTATTCTAAGTGGCTGCTACAATGCAAGGGGATATTGCAACACAGGATGCGTTTGTACTGCAAAGGGATATTACATCACAAGATGTTGCATTGCAAGGTCTATTGCACTCCAAGGAGTATTTTAACTTTAAGGTTTTTTTTCATTGCATCGGCCTATTGCACTTCATGCCGCTATGGCACTGAAAGTGGCTGCGACACTGCAACGGTTATTGCTCTGCAAGGGGATATTACTTTGCAAGGTGCTATTGCACTGCAAATAGATGTTTCATTGCTCAGGGCTTTTACTCTGCCTGCGGTTATTTCACTGCTTAAAGCTTCTGTACTACAAGGCGCTATGGCCCTGAATGGGGTTAATTCAGTCCAAGTGGATGTTGCACAGTCAGGTCTATTGCATACCCACAGTTTTGCAAAGTATATTGAATTGCCAGAGATTCCGGCATTCCAAAAAATCTCGTGCACTAAACGGTGTGTTGCACTTGTTATGACCAGGTGAGAAAGTTGCCTAGGGGTCTTTTGCTGTCTTCTCCTGATCTTATAGGGATAAGGGTTAATATTAAACACACTGTGTTTTGAGCTCCCTATTTGTGAACCCTTGTTCACAGATTTCCAATTATAAGACAAAGAAATGCACGGAAACAGGCTTTCTTCGATTTAAAGAAGAAATAATACATTTATTAAACTTACTTAAACTCTAATATGCTTATGGATTTACAACGCACCCAAACCAGCATGCACACACAGTATACACTTGCAGATACGGACAGATAAGAGTAGAAGAAATTATAATATGGAAGGATTGAGGCAGTATCTAAAGTCTTTTATTTGACCTTGCTTCGAGCTCACTTGACTGTGGGTCGGCTTGCTGTTTGTCGGGGGCTGATGTTTTACTTAGACCTTGTTCACGTAGGAGGCATTTCTCTCTTTAAGGTTCACCTGTTTTCACAAGATTCAGTACTGTGGGAAAGAGATGAAGGCAGGCAGGACGGGAGAGGAGGTTCTCTTCCAACCAGTAGCAGATGGCTTTCTGAGTTCAAATTCTGTTTTTCCAATTTAAAACTCCCCTCGTTGGCCAGCAGGTGGTCACGTGATTGACTGGTTTGCCCATGTTTCTTCTGTGTATTGGGGCTGGGACTGGTTCCTCATTGTTCCAACACTGTCTGTTACTATGCAACTGCATTTCCAGTAAGGGGCTTGTAGTTTTAAGTTTAATGTTCTTGTGCTAAAATAATATATGCCTCAGTCTTGGTAGATGGGGAGCTTGCCTGACACATTGCAAGTGGATGTTGCATTGCAAGTTCCGATTGCATTCAAAGGTGCTTCCACACTACAAATGGCTTTTGCGCTGAAAAGGGGTATTGCATTTTGAGCAGACTTGCAGTCCATGGCATATAGCAATAGAAGAGGATATTGGAATGCAACAGGGTATTGTGTTGCACTTGGGTATGTTAGAAATTCAAAGGTGCTACATGATGCCTTTGCCCTGAAAGCAGGAATTGCAATGAAAGGTGCTATTGCAGTCCAACGAGCTAATACATTGAAGAAGTAATTGCAGTGCAAGGGCACTTTGCAATGCCATTGTTGGATGCTCTCAATGAGCATTGCATTACTTCAGACTAGTGTATTGCAACCGGATGTTGCATTGTGGGGCACTAATCCACTACAACAGACTAGTGCAGGGTAGGTGTGTTTTGCATTTCAACAGATTTTGGAATTTCAATGGGATTATTGCATTGCAGAAAGCTACTGCAATGCAAGCTGCTGCGTCATTGCACATGGCTATTAAACTGTACGAAACAAATGCACTGCATCAGGATATTGCATTGCATGGGGATGTTACACTCCAAGGAGCTATTGCACTTCAAGGAGCTAATGTATTGCAAGAGGCTTTTGCATTGCCAGGCTCTGTTGTGCTCAATAGTTACTGCATTTCTCAGGGCAATTGCATTGCAAGTGCATGCTGCATTGCACTGCAAGAGATGCTTACATTGAAAGATGCTTTTCTTCGATAGCTTGTATTTCATTGCATGGAGCTTTAGCATTATAGGGCCCATTACTTGCATTGAAAGATTTTATTGCAGTCAAGGTACTGCACAATTCCAAGACGCTATTGAACTGCAAGGAGCTATTGCACTTCAAGGAGCTATTGCATTGCAAGTGTCTACAAAGCTGCAAGGGAATTTGCTCTGTAGGGGCTCTCACAGTGCACCAGTCATTGTCATTGCAATGGGTTATTTCCCTGCAAATGAATGTTGCACTCAACGGGGCTATTGCATTTCAATAGACTTTTGCTTTCTAAAGTACATTTCCATTCCAAGGCACTGCAGCATTGTAATAGTCTCTTGCAGTGCAATAGCTTTTTTTCATTGAAAGGTTGCATCACACTCAGGGGCTTTGCATTTCAACTGGAATTTGTATTGCAAAAGGCTATTGCACTGCAAGAGACATTATCATTGTGAGTCACTATTGAACTTAAACAGGATTGTTCTTTCCAAATGTCTATTGCACTCAAGTGACTCTTGCGTTGTAAGTGAGTTATATTTCAAAGAGTCTGTTACAATTCAAGAAGCTATTGTATTGCAAGGGACTTTGCACCAGAAGAGACTATTGCACTGTCAGTGGCTATTGCATTGCAAGTGTGTGTTTCCACTGCAAGATACTATTTCTTTGCAATAGGCTGTTGCAGTGCAAATGGATGTTCCCTTGCTTTTGGCAGTTGCACTACAAGGGGCGATTTATTGCAGGGCATGGGCTAGTAAATTGAAAGTGTATGTTGCAATGCGAGAGTAATTCCACTGCACTGCATGATGCATTTGCATTACAAAGGGTGATTTCATTACAAGAGGCTTCTGCATTCCTGTGGTCGCATGGGCTAAAAGGGCTATTTCACTACAAGTGGCTATTACATGGCAAAAGGCTTTTGCATTGCCACGGACTGCTCTGCTCATAGGGCAATTGCATTTCTTCCAGTTATTTCATTGGAATTCGATTTTGCAAAGCAAGGCACTATTCTACTGCGATTGGCTCTTGCACTGCAAGGGGCTATTACATTGCAAGGTACTACTGTATTGCAGGATGCTTTTACAATGGCATGGTCTCTTGTGCTGAATCAGCTTTCGTTTTATATAGGGATGTTGCAGTGCAAGAGGATGCTGCATATTTTAAATTCGTTCATGGGATGTGTGTATCGTTGATTAGGCCAGCATTTATTGCCCATCCATAATTGCCCTTGAAAAGGTGGTGGTGAACTGCCTTCTTGAACTGCTGCAGTGCATGTCGGGTAGGTACACTTACAGTGTTGTTAGGAAGGGAGCTCTAGGATTTTTACGCAGTGACTGTGAATAAATGGCGATATAGTTCCAGGTCAGGAAGGTGTGTGGCTTGAAGGAAAACTTGCAAGTGATGGTGTTCACATACATCTGCTGCCCTTGTCCTGCTAGGTGGTAGAAGTTGCAGGTTTGGAAGGTATTGTCGAAGGAGCCTTGGCACGTTGCTTCAGTGCATCTTGTAGGTGGTACACACTGTTGCCACTGTGCGTGGGTGGTGGGCTGAGTGAATTTTGAAGGTGGTAAATGGGGTGCCATCATGTTGGCTACTTGTCCTGCATTCTGCCATGCTTCCTGAGCTGCACCAATCCAGGCAAGTGGAGACTATTCCATCACACTCCTGACTTGTGCCTTGTAGATGGTGGACAGGCTTTGGGGAGTTACTCACCACAGGATTCCTAGTGTCTGGCCGTCTCTTGTAGCCAGAGTAATTTGTGGCTGGTCAGGTTCAGATTTTGGTCAATGGTCTGCCCAGATTTCTGATAGTGGGTATTCAGTGATGCTAATATCATTGAACACCAAGGGAAGATGGCTAGATTCTCTCATGTGTGAGATGGCCATTGCCAGGTACTTGTGTGCCATGAATATTACTTGCCACTTATCAGCCCAAGCCTGAATCCTGTCCAGGTGTTGCTGCATCTGATCATCGGCTGCTTCATTAACTGAAGAATCATGAATGGTGGTGAACATTGTGAAATCATCAGAGTAGATCCAAAGTTCTGACCTTATGATCGAAGGAAGGTCATTGAAGAAGTAGCTGAAGATGGTTGGGCCTTGGACACCACCCTGAGGAACTCCAGCAGTGATGGCCTGGAGCTGAGATGATTGATCTGCAACAACCACAACCATTTTCGTTTGTGCAATGTATGACTCGAACTAATGATGCTCTTCCCCCCTGATTTCCAATGACTGCAGTTCTTCTGGGGCTCCAGATGCCATACTCAGTCAAATGTTGCCTTGATATCAAGGACAGTCACTCTCACCTCACCTCTTAAGATCAGCTCCTTTGTTCCTGTTTAGACAAAGGCTGTAATGAGGTCAGGAGCTGAGTGGTTCTGATGGAACCCAAACTGAGCTTCAGTGAGTAGGGTATTGCTGTGCACGTGCCACTTGATAGCACTGTCAGCAACTCCTTCCATCACTTTGCAGATGATCAAGAGTAGATTGTTAAAGCAGTAATTGGACGTGTTGGATTTCTCCTGTTTTTTGTGTACAAGCATACTTGTGCAATTTTACACATTCCAGTGTTGCAGCCGTGCTGGAAAGCTTGGCTAGGGGTGCAGCAATTATCGGAGCCCAGGTCTTCAGTCCTATTGCCAGAATATTATCAGAGCCATAGCCTTTGCAGTATCCAGTGCCTTCAGTCATTTCGTGATATCAAATAGCGTGAATCTGATTTGGTGAATACTAGCAAAAGTGATTGGACGGGGAGACAAAAAATTGCCAGAAAAAGCAGCACGTCTGAGGATTGGGAACAGGTTTGAAATCAGCAAAAGAGGACAAAGAGGTTGATTAAGTGGGGGTTTGGGGGTAGAATATGATAGTAAACTTGTGGGGAGCATAAAAACTGACTGTCAAAGCTTCTATAAATATGTGAAGAGAAAAAGATTAGTGAAGACAAATGTAGGTCCCTTACAGTCAGAAACGAGGGCAATTATAACGGGGAACAAAGAAATGGCAGAACAATTAAACACATACTTCGGTTTTGTCTTCACAAAGGAGGACGAAAGTAACCTCCCAGAAATATTAGGGAACCAAGGGTCGAATGAGAGGGAGGAATGGAAGTAAATCTGTATTCATTAAAAAATAGTGCTAGGGACATTAATGGGGTTAAAGGATGACAAATCCCCAGGACCTGATAATCTACATCCCAGAATATGAAAGGAAGTGGCTCTGGAAATAGTAGATGTGTTGGTGGTCATCTTCCAAAATTCTATGGACTCTGGAGCAGTTCTTACTGATTGGAGCGTAGGAAATGTAACTCCTCGATTTAAAAAGGAAGCGAGAGAAAAAAAACAGGGAATAACAGACCAGTTAACCTTACATCAGTAGTGCGGAAAATGCTGGAGTCTATTATAAAGGATCTGACAGCAGAACACCTGGAAAGCATAAACGGGATTGGACAACGTCAGCATGGGTTTACAAAAGGAAAACTATGCTTAGTAAATCTACTGGACCTTTTTTCAGGATGTAACCAGTAAAATAGTTAAGGGAGAACCAGTCGAAGTGGTGTATTTGGATTTTCAGAAGGTTTTTGATAAGGTCCCACGTAAGAGGCAAAATTAAGCCACTTTGGTTGTAAAAGCAGAAAGGCAGATTATTATCTGAATGGTGATAGACTGGGGTGTCCAGACCCAGGGGTCACAGTCTCAGGAGATGGGATATGCCATTTTGAACTGAGATGAGAAGAAATGTCTTCACTTAGAGGGTGGTGAACCTGGCGAATTCTCTAACGCAGAAGGCAGTGGAGGCCATGTTATTAAATATGTTCAATAAGGAGATAAATATATTTCTTAATGCCAAAAGGTTCAAGGGATATGGGGAGAAAGCGGGAACAAGGTACTGAATTAGACAATCAGCCATAATCTTTGTTGAATGGTGGAGCAGGCCCAAAGGGCCTAATGGCCGACTCCTGCCCCAATTTCTCATGTTTCAATGTGATGCTGGGGGCCTCCGGAGGTGACCACGATGGATCATCTACTTGGCACTTCTGGCTGAAGATGGATGCGATTCCACAAAAGCTTAACAGGGGGCCTTGGAAACGTCTGTTACTGTCAAGGGACGGCTGCACTGCAAGTGAAAGTTGCATTTCAATGTTTTTTTGCATTGCAAGGTGCCATTTTATTTCACATGGCTATTGTGCTGGAAGAAACTAATGCAGTCCCTGAATCTGTTGCACTGTGTCAGGATATTGCATTGCAAATGGCTACTGTACTACATGGAATTTTGGTGTTGGAAGATAATGTTGCACAGCAGGGGCTATTGCATTAAAGCTGACGGATGCGCTACAAAAGGAATTTGCATTGCAATGGATCATTGCAGTGCCGGAGGCTCCGGCACTGCAAGATGCTGTTGCATTGCAAGTCGGCATTGCATTTCAGGGCACTATGACATTAAAACAGGCTCTTAGTCTGCAGGGGGCTATTGAATTGCATTGCATTCGGCTTTTGCATTGGAATGGAATACTTTTGCAGGATCGTATTGTAATGCAAGGTGCTGTTGCATTGTATGTGGCAATTGAACTATGTACTTGTAAATGGAATAAAATGCACAACATACAGATGTTGCACTGCAGCAGGATATTGCATTTCAAGAGGCTTCTACATTCCAGTGGTGTAGTGCACTACAAGTTATATACCCTTGCAAGTGACATTTGAATTGGAAGTGTCTATTGCATTTCAAGGTGCAATTGCAATGCAACTGGCTATTGCACAGCAAGGAGCTATTGCATTGTGAGAGTTTTAGCACTGCAGGAAGATATTGCATTTTGAGAAAGTATTGTAATTCAAGGTGGTATTGCATTGATCATGGCTATCGCATTCTAAGGGCCTAATGCACTGCATTAGGATATTGCGTTGCAAAGGGCAATTGCACTCTGATGAGCTATTGCACTGCAAACGTACATTGCTCTGCATGAGGCTTCAGCATTGTCAGGGTATGATGTTTCTATTACATCACTTAACCCTGGTGCATTACAAGTAGATGTTGCATGGCAAGAGGGTATTGCATTGCCAAAAACATTTGCAGTTTAGTGCTTATTGCATTGCATGTGGATATTGCATTGAAAGGGGCCATTACATTGAAAGAAGTAATGACATTTCGACGGACACTAGTCTGCAAGGAATTGTTGCATGATCATGGGCCAATGCAATGAAAAATGCATGCTGGAGTATTTGCTCTGCAAATGGTTATTGCACTGCATGGTGCCTTTGCTATAAAAGGGGTAGTGCACTGAGTTGGACTATTGCATTGCCAGTGGATGTTGCATGCCAAGGGCTATTGCACTCTCAAAGACCTTTGCATTGGAGCTATTCTACTGCCATGGAACTGCAACACGCTATTGCAATCCAATGATCTTCGGTATTAATGGTTCCATTGCATTGCAAGAGGATGTTGCTTGGCAAGTGTCGACTGCACTGCAAATCACAATTGTAATACAAATGCCTATTGCATTGCAAGGAGCTATTGCATTGCTACATGATTTGTATTGTGAGGCGATTTCATATTGCAATAGGTCATTAAAAGGCAATTTCCTCCTGTTCAAGAAGGACGGGTTGCATCTAAACTGGCAGGGCACTAATATCCAGGCTGCAAGGTTTGCTAGCGTCACTCGGGAGGGTTTAAAGTAGTGTGGCAGGAGGGTTGGGAACCAGAGCAGTAAGACAGCTAGTGAAGTAAATGTGGAGGACATAGTAAATAAGGCCAGTAGGACCAGGAGGAAAAGCAGGCAGGGAGATGTTGCTGAGCACAGCGGGACTGGTCGTCTGAAGTGCATTTGTTTCAATGCGAGAAGTATAACAGGTAAGGCAGATGAACATAGAGCTTGGATTAGTACTTGGAAATATGATGTTGTTGCTATTACAGAGACTTGGTTGAGGGAAGGGCAGGATTGGCGACTACATGGTTCAGGCTTTAGAAGCTTCAGACGGGATAGAGGGGGATGTAAAAGTGGTGGGGGAGTTGACTTACTGGTTAAGGAGAATATCACAGCTGTACTGTGGGAGGACACCTCAGAGAGGTCATGCAGTGAGGCAATATGCGTGGAGCTCAGGAATAGGAAGGGTGCAGTCACGATGTTGGGGGTTTACTACAGGCCTCCCAACAGCCAGCGGGAGGTAGAGGAGCAGATATGTGGACAGATTTTGGAACGATATAAAGGTAACAGGGTTGTAGTGGTGTGTGATTTTAACTTCCCCAATATTGACTGGGACTCAGTTCGTGCTAGGGGCTTGGATGGGGCAGAATTTGTGAGGAGCATCCAGGAGGGCTTGTTGATGCAGTATGTAGGTAGTCCAACTAGGGATGGGGCCATTCTGGACCTCGTATTTGGGAATGAGCACGGCCAGGTGGTCGAAGTTTCAATGGGGGAGCATTTCGGGAGCAGTGACCATAATTCCATAAGATTTCAGGTACTTTTGGATAAGGATAAGAGTAGTCCTCGGGTGAAGGTGCTAAATTGGGGGAAGACTAATTATCACAATATTAGGCAGGAACTGAAGAATTTAGATAGGGGGCGGCTGTTTGAGGGTAAATCAACATCTGACATGTGGGAGTCTTTCAAACAACAGCTGATTAGAATCCAGGACCAGCATGTTCCTCGAAGGAAGAAAGACAAGTTTGGCAAGTTTCGGGAGGCTTGGATAACACGGGACTTTGTGAGCCTAGTCAAAAAGAAAAAAGAAGCATTTGTAAGTGCTGGAAGGCTAGGAACAGATGAAGCACTTGGGGAATATAAAGACAGTAGGAAGGAACTTAAGCAAGGAGTTAGGAGGGCGAAAAGGGGTCATGAAAAGACATTGGCATACAGGATTAAGGAGAATCCCAAGGCTTTTTATACACATATAAAGAGCAAGAGGCGAACCTGGAAAAGGGTTGGCCCACTCAAGGACAGAGATGGGAATCTATGCGTGGAGTCAGAGGAAATGGGTGAGGTGCTAAATGAGTACTTTGCATCAGTATTCACCAAGGAGAAGGACTTGGTGGATGGTGCGCCTAGGGAAGGGAGTGCAGATAGTCTCAGTCATTTCATTATCAAAAAGGAGGAGGTGTTGGGTGTCTTGCAAAGCATTAAGGTAGATAAGTCCCCAGGGCCTGATGGGATCTACCCTAGAATACTGAGGGAGGCAAGGGAAGAAATTGCTGGGGCCTTGACAGAAATCTTTGCATCCTCATTGGCTACAGGTGAGGTCCCAGAGGACTGGAGAATAGCCAATGCTGTTCCTTTGTTTAAGAATGGTAGTAAGGATAATCCAGGAAATTATAGGCCGGTGAGCCTTACGTCAGTGGTAGGGAAACTATTAGAGAGGATTCTTCGGGACAGGATTTACTCCCATTTGGAAACAAGCGAACTTATTAACGAGAGACAGGATAGTTTTGTGAAGGGGAGGTCGTGTATTACTAATTTGATTGAGTTTTTTGAGGAAGTGACGAAGATGATTGATGAGGGAAGGGCGGTGGATGTTGTCTATATGGAATTTAGTAAGGCCTGGTGCAAAAGATGAAGACACACGGGATCAGAGGTGAGCTGGCAGGATGGATACAGAACTGGCTCAGTCACAGAAGACAGCGGGTAACAGTGGATGGGTGTTTTTCTGAATGGTGGGATGTGACTAAAGGTGTTCCGCATTGATCAGTGCTGGGACCTTTGCTGTTTGTAGCAAATATATATGATTTGGAGGACAATGTAGCTGGTGTGATTAGTAAGTTTGCGGACGACACAAAGATTGGAGGAGTTGCGGATAATGATGAGGATTGTTAGAGGGTACAGCAGGATATCGGTTGGAGACTTGGGCAGAGAAATGGCAGATGGAGTTCAATCCGGACAAATGTGAGGTAATGCATTTTGGAAGATCTAATGCAGGTGGGAAGTATACAGGAAATGGCAGAACCCTTAGGAGTATTGACAGGCAGAGAGATCTGGGCGTACAGGTCCACAGGTCACTGAAAGTGGCAACGCAGGTGGATAAGGTAGTCAAGAAGGCATACAGCATGCCTGCCTTCATCGGTTGGGGCATTGATTATAAAAATTGGCAAGTCATGTTGCAGCTGTACAGAACCTTAGTTAGGCCACACTTAGAATATTGCGTGCAATTCTGGTCCCCACACTGCCAGAAGGGCGTGGAGGCTTTGGGGAGGGTACAGAGGAGGTTTACCAGGAGGTTGCCTGGTCTGGAGGGCATTAGCTATGAGGAGAAGTTGGAAAAACTCGTATTGTTTTCACTAGTACGACGGAGGTGGAGGGGCGACATGATAGAGGTTGACAAAGTTATGAGCGGCATGGACAGAGTGGATAGTCAGAAGCTTTTTCCCAGGGTGGAAGAGTCAGTTACTAGGGGACATAGGTTTAAGGTGCGAGGGTCAAAGTTTAGAGGGGATGTGCGAGGCAAGTTTTTTACACAGAGGGTGGTGAGTGCCTGGAACTTGCTGCCAGGGGAGGTGGTGGAAGCAGATACGATAGCGACGTTTAAGAGCCATCTTGACAAAATATGAATAGGAACAGAATAGAGGGATATGGGCCCCAGAAGAGCAGAAGGTGTTAGTTTCGGCAGGCATCAAGATCGGCGCAGGCTTGCAGGGCCGAATGGCCTGTTCCTGTGCTGTACTGTTCTTTGTTCTTGTTCTTTGTTCTTTGTATTGCACATGGCTTTTGTACCATAAGGATCTAATGCACTGCATAGAGCTTTTGCACTGCAAGAGGCTATTGCATTGCCATTCTCTGTCGTACTCAAAAGGCTATTGTATTTCTGCAGTCTATTGCTCTACCTCTCTTAGATACTATTGCATTACATGCTGCCTTTGCACTATAAGGGGCTATTGCACTGCATGGGGCTATTGCTTTGCCAGTGGATGTTGTGCTGCAAATGCTATTGCACTACAAGCTTATTTTTGCATTGTAAAGGTCTATATGCTTGATGGGAGTGCAAATTTGTGTTGGCATTGTGAAAGCCTATGGCATCGCATTATGCCTTTTGCACGACAATGGGCTGCAACACTGCATAGGATTTTGTGTAGTTAGTTGGGGCGGCACAGTAGCGCAGTGGTTCGCACTGCAGACTCACAGCTCCAGAGACCCGGGTTCAATTCTGGTTACTGCATGTGTGGAGTTTGCAAGTCCTCCCTGAGTCTGCGTGGGTTTCCTCTGAGTGCTCCGCTTTCCTCCCACAGCCAAAAGACTTGCAGGGTGATAGGTAAATTGGCCATTATAGATTGCCCCTAGTATAGGTAGGTGGTAGGGAAATATAGGGACAGGTGAGGATGTGGTAGGAATCTGGGATTAGTGTAGGATTAGTATAAATGGGTGGTTAATGGTCGGCACAGACTCGGTGGGCCGAAGGGCCTGTTTCAGTGCTGCATGTTTAAATCAAAAAAAGAAATGCAAAAGCCCATTGAGACCATAACAATGCAAAATACTCTTGCAATACTCGAGGCCCTTGCAGAGTAATAGCTCCTCAGATTGCAATGGACTTTGCAGTAGAGTATCCACACGCAATGCCACAACATCTTGCATTGCAATA
This sequence comes from Heterodontus francisci, assembly GCF_036365525.1. Classification (NCBI taxonomy): domain Eukaryota; kingdom Metazoa; phylum Chordata; class Chondrichthyes; order Heterodontiformes; family Heterodontidae; genus Heterodontus; species Heterodontus francisci. The sequence continues at coordinate 31,685,706 of NC_090391.1, forward strand.
ATGTCGCAATTGAATATCCACGTGCAACGCAAAATATACTTGTTGTGCAATAGATGCTTGCAATAGCCAGTTCCAATGAAATAGCGGCTTGAAATGCATGCACCTCATGCAGTGCAACTTCCTTTTGCAATTTAAAGCCTATTCTAGTGTAATTCACCTTGCATTACAAAGGCCTTTTGCTGTGCAACAACCTCTTGAATTGCAATAGCCTGAACATTTCAAAAACCACTTGCAATACAATAGCTGCATGATGTGCTATAGCTCCTTGTAGATCAAACGCCTCTTACAATGCAACAACTACTTGCATGTAATAGCCCATAGCAATGCAACATCCATTTGCAATGCAATAGCTCCTTGCAATGAAATTTCTTCTTACAGTGCAACAGAGCGTTGCTGAGCAAGAGACCTTGTAGTTCCAGAACACTTGGTGTTAAATAGTGACTTGAAATGCAATGGACTCTTGCGATGTAATAGTCGCATGGAATACAATCGCCGCTTGCCAGGCGATAACCTCTTTTAATGGTATTGCCACTTTTGTTGCAATCGACCATTGTGGAATGCACTGGAAAGGCTAACTCGAGTACAATATCCTCTTGCAATGCAACATATTCAGCAATGGAACGGCCCTATAAATACAATAGCCATTAAGCATAACGGAACTTGTGAATGAAACGGCTGCTTAAAAGAGAATAGCGTCTTGCAGTGCAAACGCTCCTCAGTGCATTCGTCCCTTACAATACAATAGTCATATGCAATGCAATAGCACCTTGCATTGCAGTGCCAGCCTTCAATGCAATATCCTCTGAAATGCAAAAGCCTCTTGAAATGCAATAGTCCAGTGCAATGCTTTAGCACTTTGTGCTGCAATAGGGCATGTGAGAGCAGCTTAATCGGCACAGACCGGGGATGGATTGTGGGATATTTCAGCTCTGTTTCTGGTGCTCGGTACCTGAATGGGTGAGAGCAGCTCATTAAGCATCGGCTGTAGCTCGAGTCGAGGTTTTCCCTCCTTGTGTGTGGAGTTCAATGCATGAGTGGATGGAGTAATCATCATTACATGTGTCGAAATGCCATCTCTCTCTCTCGCTCTTCGCCACTCTCCCACTCGCTCTCGCAGGAAGTCTGGGGCTGCATGCATTGAATAGAGATGGCCCAGTAGTAAAGACTTGCTCGGGCATAAAATTGAAACCCGACCCAACCACATCCAACTGGAACCCGCCCTGGGCCCGAGTCCTTTAATTGTTTTTTTCCCATACCCAATTCGACCGGACTATCGTAATAAAGTTAATGACATCAAACAGGTGATTGCAATCAAATATTTAAAAAAAAAAACAAGAAATGCTGGAAATACTCAACAGATCAGGAAGCATCTGTGGAGAGAGAAGCAGAGGTAACGTTTCAGTTCCGTGACCCTTCTTCAGAACTGACAAATGTTAGAAATGTAAAAGCTTTTAAGCAAGTAAACGGGGGTGGGGAGGCGGGGTGGGGGAAAGAGATTACAGAAGAAAAGTTGTTGATGGGACACAGTCACAGAAAATAACTGACCAGAAGGTCATGGAACAAAGGCACCCGGTATGTTAATGGTGTGCTGAAAGACAAATCGTTAGAACAGAGAGGGTGTCAATTGTCTGTGAAGCACAAAGCACTCAAAGTGGGGGCCTGTCATGCTCTGAAATTATTGAACTCATTATTCAGTCCGGCAGACTGTAGCGTGCCTAATCAGCAAAAGAGATAAATGAGATGCTGTTCCTCGAGCTTGCGTTGATGTTCGCTGGAACACTGCAGCAATCCCAGGACAGAGATGTGAGCATGAGACCGGGGTGGGGGGGGGGGGGGGGTGGGTGGGAGGGGGGCGTGACGGGTTGTGGTGCGGGGGTGGGCTGCTGGTTATAGTTCACTACCTTGTCCAAATGTTGTGATCTGGTTCATCCATTCCGGCAGCAAACTATTTGACCATGAGCAACATGGAGGCCAATTATGATTTTCTTACTGCTATTCCTAAGTTCGGTGAATTTAATTCAGAGAGATTGGACTGGAAGCCAAATTTCGGTGAAAGGAAAGATCGATTGATTGGAAAAATGGCAGTTCAGACATCAGAGTTTCCCAGTGCTGTTTGATTGTTAATGTACAATTCTGCAGATTCCCGGTGCTGTCTGATCTTTAATGTACCATACTGCAGATCTACAGTACTGTTTGATTGAAGACTTCTGATTCATCAGCATACACATAATGGAAAGAACCTCGAAGAGCCTAGAAAGCAAAAAAGCATAACAGATATGTTAATGCTGACGAAGTATGTTGAACTATATGTCGCATTAACATTTAAAACAACTTTACATAAAAGTTTGCATTAATTAAAAAAGTCCTTACTGTAGATTATTTGATGTCATGCGTGAATCTCAACCTTCCAAAGTGTTGAAGAAAATCCAGATTGTGCCCAATTGTTGAACAAATTCTCCGGACTCAGACGTTGAGAACAAACTTTTTATTGCATGATATCTTGGGGGAGCACACCTTACCTAATTGCGGTCCAGCGCAACTCCCGTCTGCTACAAATCGTCGTGGACTTATATAGTATAAAAGAAGCAGAGCTAACAGTTTCACAATTAAGCATAAACCACAGGACATCCACAAGACCACCTGCAGCTCTGTGCCCTTTGCAATGTCCGAGGTCAGTAGAGCGTTAGTTCGAGCATAACAAGCTATTATTCCCTATTTAACGTACACACTCCAGGTACAATATTTGGCCGTTACTTCTGGCTAGGTTGCACAAACATGATAAAAGCGGAAGAGTCAGTAACGAACAGTCTGCTTTCACTTCCCCAAAATCCATCATGAGCTCTGTCCCTTCCGAAGCCAGATAATTGTGGTCAGTTGCTCTGTCTACATTTCCTGATCATTGGTTAGGTTAGCTACAAGCTGCGTCCTGTTTCTCTATTTTTACAAAGTTAAGAAATAATTAGCGAAGCTCAGAAAATTCTCCAACACAAAGCTTTCACTGTTTTCATCTATCCTTTGAGATCTTTGTAAGTTTTTGTGGCACTGCCAGATAAACAATCAGCAAGCACTGCTTGTTAATTGCTTTTACACACTGGACTGTCGTGTTCCTCTGTAAGATCACTGTTCAGTCTTAGAAGAGATAAAGCATCCCAGAAGCCCTGATGTGAAGTATTAAAATGCAAAACAAATAATCTAACAACAGTTATGTATTTATTCAACATCTGTACTCCAATCCCTTGCGTACAAAAAGTTAAGGAGCCAAACTACGTTTTTGCAGATAACTTTCAAATACACATGGCATGTCTCTTTTCTGTCAGAAATGTCAGCTGTCTCTTCTGAGTCTTTCAAGCAACGTCTTGATTCCATCATGATTTTTAAGCAGTCTTCTCATGAAATTATGCATTTTCTCTCTACAAAGAAAGACTTGCTCTTCTCTCGCACCTTTTACAACCTCATGATGTCCCAAACCACTTTCCACCCAATGAAGGTCTTTGTGAATTATCGTCACTGTTGTCAAGTCGGAAACGCAGCAGTCATTGCCCAGAGCAAGCTCACACAAATAGCACTGTGATAATAACCAGATAAAACAGAAACAAAACACGTAAAAGTATATTAAAAAGAAAACATATAGCCTACTCCAACGAATCACCCAATCGACAGTTAGGTGAACACTTACTTTAGTAGTCAGTTACAGTCATAGCAAAAAAGAAAACAAAAGACCAAAAAGTCTTATAAATTGTCAGGTAAAAAGAAGAATAGAGTCAACAGTGGAAGGCTCAAGGCCAGTCCTCCGCTTGTCCATTGTTCTTCCAGCGATGCTGAATTTCCTCTCAATGCTGCTGCAGCTCGCTGTAATGCAAAGAATACTTCTAGCCAGCCTGGCCAATTTAGAGTATGTAACACTGTGTTCCTTCCACCAGCCCAACAGATCACACTCGTTTGCCATTGCCAAAACAGCAGACCTCTGTGTTGTGGAGTGCCGCACTTCATCATTTGTGTCCATTTCTTCATGAATATTCTCTCATTCAACAAATTCGGTCATTGCTTTTTTGGCAGCTGTAGGTTCATTGTCAGTCACTTTAGTTTTCTTCACAGCGTCTTCTGTTTTAAAGTTGTTGATACGTCTGAACTCTTCAGAACAAACGTCATCCCTATCATGGCTGGACAATACTCGGAGCTGATTCAATTTCGGCCTGAGAAATGTCGCTAGCTTGTGCTCGTCATTTACTTCAACGTTCTTCACAAACAATCCCTGTGCCGTTGCCTGACAACTGCTTGCATTGGAGTATCTTAAGGAACTGGCATACAGAGTCGTTTAGGTTTCTCAACCCACGGAATTACCAGGTTCAATGTAGGATACTGGTCTCAATCGAGTTCCCTGAGAGTTTCATAAAATGGTCGGAGGAAATCCACCAAAAAGTGCAAGACATCGGGGGAAATGTTTTCTAGCCTGTAGCTTTCCCCACGTTGTTACAGTGTCTCGTGCAGCTCATGATAAATATCCTGAATTGAATTCAGTGGCAGACACACAGTACTGTACCTCGTTTCTCTCATTGGATTTACAGTTTTTTACAACTGTGCAGCAAGACCAGACTGTTTAACGTATGTGACAAAGGCTTTGGCATGATGTATAGGTTCTGCAACATACGGCGCATCAGAAGCTAATTCCTTTGGATCAAGTGAATGTCGAAGGAGCGTGTTATGTACATGATCCTGACAATCCAGACGTTGATATGATCTAAGAGCAAGCACTATGTTAGCGCCTTCATCTGTCACCAAGACTAATTCATTCAGTTTGCTTGGTCCATTCCAAAAGTATTCACTAGCAGCTTTAAAGTCTCATGCCTGATGTTTTCGCCAGTTTTGGCATCCTCTGGTAAAAAATTGTTGTTGTTGAATCTTTGGCATTAAGTTGAAAATCTAATGACAGCTTATCGACATATAATGGATTTTACGGTCGTCATCCATCCACATGTCAGTTGTCATTCTCACATATACATCCTTTATTATGTCAGTAATCTGAGAAATTAGTTATTTTCTCTTTTCCTCGGCACCTTCTTGAAACTGTACTTGGATTTGGTAACACACTAGCTGCTGATATTCGACCGTATGTAGCACCTACATGATAAGCTCTTGTGCTAACTCCACAAACACTTCACCGGAGACAGTTTGGACAGGTCAAATATCCTTGCAACAGAGACTCACGAATTTGTCTGAAATTTCAGATTTCTTGTGAGCGTATGTTTTTTTTCACTTGTCTGTGAAACCAAAGTTAGTTCTGACTGACTTGGCCCTTCTGCAGGTGGAATATAACCTTCTTAAGTGTGCCGCTGCAAAGATGAATTTCCCATCTTTTAGCAGTCATATTTTAGCTGAAGTTTGCAAGACATGCATTGTACAAATCTGCTTGAACCTTTACTATTGCGGGAAACAACAACATTGAAATGTTTCCAAAGGAAGATTTACCTTTTCCGGCTACTGGGCTTACCCCTGCTGAACATGCACCAGCAGCAAACATTTATTTTACATCCATAGTGTACTGTACTGCAGTGTAGAATCACCTCTGCTTGTGACACCATGAGCACGATGGCGTTATAGAAATGTTCAATCCCTCACTGCAGAGTGCGGATTCCGGACTGCATGTTTCCTGCCTTGACTCTAATATTGAACTGAAGATTATTTCCCGGTGGCAGCACCGTCCAACCCGACCCAACCCGAGCCCGAATGCTGGACTCACAAGAGTGCCAACCCGACCCGAATCCCACACACGTAGTAGTGTCTAGTCGGCCTCGGGTCAGTTAGCCAGGCATGATTAAGAATCACTCCTCATCCTCCTTGATATAGCTATCACTTTGAGCACCATTCAGCACTCTTTCCTTTGCAAGCTTGTCTTCTCTGCTTTGCATCTGTTGTTAATTGCTGTCCCCAGATTCTACTCTTCCCTCACTCGACTCTGCATTGATATTAATGACTTGATACCTCTGTTCACATCCAATGAAAGGTATTTGGCCAATTGCTCCTCTTTCCTGCACCATTTTGAGGTTGTCTTCGAGGGTGAAAAAATAGCTAGCTTTCACCATGCAGGCTAATGATGCCCAACCTTCTCTCGCTGACACCTTTACTGATCCAAACGGTGTCCCCATGTTGCGTGAAATTTCGTTACTGATACCTATTATTGCAGCTGAATTTCAGCAAGAGTTGAACAGGACTCCGGCAGCACCTCCGTCCAATTGAGTACTGTCTCAAGCAGACTCTGGAGCTATGTTAACATCGTTTTTTAAAAATATGTGTTTTATGGGATGCGGGAAATGCCAGCATTTTCTGTCCATCACTACTCGCACCTGACAAGTGAATGCCTTGATTGGCCATTTCAGAGAGCAGTTCGGAGTCAAGTACATTGCTCTGTGTCTGGAATCACCAGATCAGGTAATGAGGACAGAATTACTTCCCCAAAGGATATTAGGGAATCAAATGAGTTGCAACAACATTAGATGATGATTTTATGGCATCATAATTGAGACTACTTACTTTTAAATTCCAGATCTTTATTAATTATTTGATGATTTAATTTAAATTCCACCAGCTGACCGAGTGGGATTTAAACCAGTATGCCCACGGCACTACCCTGGGCACCAGAATTACTAGTTCAGTGATATTACCAATACATCACCGTCTCCCCAATACTTAGTCAACATGATGATGATTTGGACTAAAACAAAGAACAAAGAACAAAGAAAATTACAGCACTGGAACAGGCCCTTCGGCCCTCCAAGCCTGCGCCGATCCAGATCCTCTATCTAAACATGTCGCCTATTTCTAAGGGTCTGTATCTCTTTGCTTCCTGCCCATTCATGTATCTGTCTAGATACATCTCAAGAGAAGCTATCGTGCCCGCGTCTACCACCTCCGCTGGCAACGCGTTCCAGGCACCCACACCCTCTGCGCAAAGAACTTTCCACACATATACACCCTAAACTTTTTCCCTCTCACTTTGAACTCGTGACCTCTAGTAATTGAATCCGCCACTCTGGGAAAAAGCTTCTTGCTATCCACCCTGTCTATACCTCTCATGATTTTGTACACCTCAATCAGGTCCCCCCTCAACCTCCGTCTTCCTAATGAAAATAATCCAAATCTACTCAACCTCTCTTCATAGCTAGCGCCCTGCATACCAGGCAGCATCCTGGTGAACCTCCTCTGCACCTTCTCCAAAGCATCTACATCCTTTTGGTAATGTGGCGACCAGAACTGCACGCAGTATTCCAAATGTGGCCGAACCAAAGTCTTATACAAATGTAACATGACCTGCCAACCATTGTACTCAATACCCCGTCCGATGAAGGAAAGCATGCCGTATGCCTTCTTGACCACTCTATTGACCTGCGTTGTCACTTTGAGGGAACAATGGACCTGAACACCCAAATCTCTCTGCACATTAATTTTCCCCAGTACTTTTCCATTTACAGTATAGTTCACTCTTGAATTGGATCTTCCAAAATGCATCACCTCGCATTTGCCCTGATTGAACTCCATCTGCCATTTATCTGCCCAAATCTCCAATCTATCTATATTCTGCTGCATTCTCTGACAGTCCCCTTCAATATCTGCGACTCCACCAATATTAGTCTCGTCTGCAAACTTGCTAATCAGACCACCTATACTTTCCTCCAAATCATTAATGTATATCACATAAAACAGTGGTCCCAGCACGGATCCCTGTGGAGCAGCACTGCTCACACGTCTCCATTCAGAGAAACTCCCTTCCACTGCTACTCTCTGTCTCCTGTTGCCCAGCCAGTTCTTTATCCATCTAGCTAGTACACCCTGGACCCCATGCCCCTTCACTTTCTCCATCAGCCTACCATGGGGAACCTTATCAAACGCCTTACTGAAGTCCATGTATATGACATCTACAGCCCTTCCCTCATCAATCAACTTTGTCACTTTCTCAAAGAATTCTATAAAGTTGGTAAGACATGTCCTTCCCTGCACAAAACCATGTTGCCTATCACTGATAAGCCCATTTTCTTCCAAATGGGAATAGATCCTATCCCTCAGTATCTTCTCCAGCAGCTTCCCTACCACTGACGTCAGGCTCACCGGTCTATAATTACCTGGATTTTCCCTGCTACCCTTCTTAAACAAGGGGACAACATTAGCAATTCTCCAGTCTTCCGGGACCTCACCCGTGTTTAAGGATGCTGCAAAGATATCTGTTAAGGCCCCAGCTATTTCCTCTCTCGCTTCTCTCAGTAACCTGTGATAGATCCCATCCGGAACTGGTGACTTGTCCACCTTATTGCCTTACATAGTACCCAACACTTCCTCCCTCCTTATGCCGACTTGACCTAGAGTAATCAAACATCTGTCCCGAACCTCAACATCCGCCATGTCCCGCTCCTCGGTGAATACCGATGCAAAGTACTCGTTTAGGATCTCACCCATTTTCTCTGACTCCACACATAACTTTCCACCAATGTCCTTGAGTGGGCCAATCCTTTCTCTAGTTACCCTCTTGCTCCTTAGATATGAATAAAAGGCTTTGGGATTTTCCTTAACCCTGTTTGCTAAAGCTATTTCATGACCCCTTTTAGCCCTCTTAATTCCTCGTTTCAGATTGGCCCTACATTCCCTATATTCTTTCAAAGCTTCGTCTTTCTTCAGCATCCTAGAGCTTCTGTATGCTTCCTTTTCCCTCTTAGCTAGTCTCAGAATTTCACCTGTCATCCATGGTTCCCTAATCTTGCCATTTCTATCCCTCATTTTCACAGGAACATGTCTCTCCTGCACGCTTATCAACCTCTCTTTAAAAGACTCCCACATATCAAGTGTTGATTTACCTTCTAACTGCTGCTCCCAATCTACATTCCCCAGCTCCTGCCGAATTTTGGTATCGTTGGCCTTCCCCCAATTTAGCACTCTTCCTTTAGGACCACTCTCATCTTTGTCCATGAGTATACTAAAACTTACGGAATTGTGATCACTATTCCAAAAGTAGTCCCCGACTGAAACTTCAGCCACCTGACCGGGCTCATTCCCCAACACCAGGTCCAGTATGGCCCCTTCCCGAGTTGGACTATTTACATACCGCTCTAGAAAACCCTCCTGGATGCTCCTTACAAATTCTGTTCCGTCTGGACCTCTAACACTTAGTGAATCCCAGTCAATGTTGGGAAAATTAAACTTTCCTATCACCACCACCCTGTTGCTCCTACATCTTTCCATAATCTGTTTACATATTTGTACCTCTATCTCACGCTCGCTGTTGGGAGGCCTGTAGTACAGCCCCAACATTGTTACCGCACCCTTCCTATTTCTGAGTTCTGCCCATATTGCCTCACTGCTCGCGTCCTCCATAGTGCCCTCCTTTAGCACAGCTGTGATATCCTCTTGGACCAGTAATGCAACTCCTCTACCCCTTTTGTCACCCTCTCTATCCCGCCAGAAGCATCGATATCCTGGGATATTTAGTTGCCAATCATGCCCTTCCCGCAACCAAGTCTCAGTCATCGCAATAACATCATACTCCCAGGTACTAATCCAAGCCCTAAGTTCATCTGCCTTACCTACTACACTTCTTGCATTAAAACAAATGCACCTCAGACCACCAGTCCCTTTGCGTTCATCATCTGCTCCCTGCCTGCTGTTCCCCTTAGTCACGCTGACTTCATTATCTAGTTCCTTACAGCCTTTAGTTACTACCTCCTTACTGCCCACTGACCTCCTCATTTTGTTCCCATCCCCCTGCCACATTAGTTTAAACCCTCCCCAACAGCGTTAGCAAAAGCAGCCCCAAGGACATTGGTTCCAGTCCGGCCCAGGTGTAGACCATCCAATTTGTAATAGTCCCACGTCCCCCAGAATCGGTCCCAATGTCCCAAAAATCTGTACCCCTCCCTCCTGCACCATCTCTCAAGCCACGCATTCATCCTGACTATTCTTTCATTTCTACTCTGTCTCTCACGTAGCACTGGTAGCAATCCTGAGATTACTACGTCTGAGGTCCTACTTTTTAACTTGGCTCCTAACACCCTAAATTCTGCTTGTAGGACCTCATCCCGTTTTTTACATATATCATTGGTGCCTATGTGCACAACGACAGCTGGCTGTTCACCCTCCCCCTTCAGTTGATACCTATATTAAAAGCATATCATGTCTGACAGCATTGAATGAGGTATTTAATGGAGTAACAGAGGGTTGATAAAGATATGTGGATTCTGTAGTGTACTTGGACATTCAAATGGCATTTTCTAAAGCACCATCTAGAGGACTTGTTCGCAGTTTTGATGGACTTTGTTTGAAACGGACAATGGAACCGTTCATGTGGCATGCCTGAAAGGTGGAAAGCAGAGACTAGTGGTGAAAGGCTGTTTTATTTTCCAGACTGAAGGGGAGTATGCAGTTGTATTATCCAGGGGGCTATATTAGGACCATTGGTCTTTTTTATATGCATCAATGACCTGTATATGGGTATAAATGATATCACTTCAAAGTTTTCAGATAACACTTAACTCGAAAATGTGGATAACAGCGATGAGGACAGAAGCAGATTTAATGATAATGTGGAGATGGTAAGCTGGGCAGAGAGTATAGGGTTGAAAAGTGTCACACAGAATGGCGAGGTGAGGTGAGGTATATTGGGAGGAAGAATGCCGGGAAGCAATATAAACTGATGCTATTTTAATGGGTGCAGAAACAAAAATCTACGTTTTCACATACAAAAAAACCATGGCAAAGACAGTGGAAGCTTGTTAAGTTTGGGGAGGTGGTGGCGTATAGTGGTAATGTCACTGAACTGGTAGCCCAAAGCCCAATTTAATGCTCTGGGGGCATGGGTTCGCATCCCACCACGGCAGATAGTAAAATTTGAATGCAATCAATAAATCTGCAGTTAAACGGCCAGTCTCATGATGACCATGAAACCATTGTCGATTGTTGTAAAAAACCATCTGGTTCACTAATGCCCTTTAGGGAAGGAAATCTGTTGTCCTCATCTGATCGGGCCACCATGTGACTCCAGACCAACAGCAATGTGGTTGATTCTTAAAATGTGCCCTGAAGGGATGAGCAATAAATGCTGACCTAGCCAGAGATGGTCACATCACGCACATGGATCAAAAACGTTGTTTATAAATATTTATTGCTATTGCATTCCTCGGGTCCGTATGATTAGATTTAATAAACAGTGGAGAAAACATTATACTACAACGTGCATTCCATAGAACAGCAACTAGTTCGAAAGATATAGATGGCTAACTTTGCAGGGAAGTCAACGAGGGTTAAAAAAAATGGCAATGTATTATAGAGGGGGACATTATTTGTCCTAGCATCGACTGGGATCGTAATAATGGAAAGGGCAGAGAGGAGGAAGAGTTTCTGAAGCTTTCAGGAGAATTTTCTTAATCAGAATCAGAGATTGGAAGGCAAACCTGTAACAGAGCAAAGAGCTGCCTTTAAAGAGGAGATGGTTCCAGTACAGTCGAGGTACATTCCCACAAGGATAAAGGCCAGGTGACGAAAAACAGAGATTCTGGATAACGAAATAGATAGAGAGAAGATGAAGCAGAAATAGGGTGGGTGTGGCAGATATGAGGTCGATAATAGAAGTGAGAAACAGGCTAAATATAGAAAGATCAGAGGGGAAGTGAAAAATGAAATCAGAGAGGCGAAGATAAAGGTTGTGAAGAAACTGGCAGATAACATAAAAGTTAACCCAAAAGTCGTCTAAAGGAATTCATATAGTGAGCAAAGGGGTGCGGCAGATTATGGAACAAAATCTGGATCCAATTGTGCAGGGAGACCACATGGTTCAAGTATTAAATGAGCACTTTGCATCTGTCTTCACCAAGGAAGCAGATGGTGGAAACGTCACAGTGAAAGAGCACGGTCGGTGAAACACTGGATGGGTGAAAAACTGAGAAAGACAAGATATTAGATCGGCCGGCTTTTCTGAAAGTGGTAGTCATCGGATCCGGATGGGATACATCAGAGGATACTGTGGGAAATAATTGCAGAAACTGCCGAGAAATGTTACACCCTTTCATAAGAAAGGTGTCAGGGTAAACCCAACAACTACAGGCCAGTAACTTTACCTCAGATGTCGAAATGCTGTGAGGAGTGACAGACCCGCATAAAGTTAACACCCTCTTGGAAAAGTCTGATTTAATTTGGGAAATATAGCACTGATTTGTTAAAGGCAAATCATGCTTAACTGACACGATTTTTTTTGATGAGCTGACAGCGCGGTTTGATCAAGGTGAAGTGGTTAATATTATATACATGGACTTCCAAAAGGCGTTTTATAAGGTGCCACATAATAAGTTCGCCAGTTAAGTTACATTCCATAGGATAAAAGATAAAGTGGAAGCATGGACACCATGTTAGCGGAGTGACAGGAAACAGAGAGTCATGGTGAACCATTGCCTTTAGGACTGGAGGAAGGTTAGACAGTTGGGTTTCCCAAGGTTTAGGAAAAGGAACACTGCTTTTCTTCATTCTTTTATCAATGATGCATACTTGGTTGAGCAGAGCACAGTTTCAAAACTTGCACATACCTCAAAACTCAGAACTACTGTGAACTGTGAGGACGATAGTGATAGACTTGAAGAGGAGAGAGACAGGCTGCAAGACTGGGCAGACAGGTAGTAGATGAAATTTAATGCCAAGAAGTGCGATGTGATACATTTCCATAGGAAGAACGAGGACAGGAAATATAAAATAAAATATGCATTCTAAAGGGTGTGCAGGAGCACAGAGATCTGTGGTATATGTGCAAAAATTATTGAACATGGCAGTGTAGAATAAGAAAGCGGTTACAATGTCATACAATACCCTCGTCTTTATGCATACCAGCATAGAGGACGAAATCAAGGCAGTTATGGTCAACATTTAGAAGGCACAGGTTGGGCTTCAACTGGAGTACTATGTCTGGGCACCACAAGTTTGGAAGATTGTGAAGTATTGATAGAGGATGCAGAACAGATTTGCTCAAATCATTCCAGAGATGGGGGATTTCCATCACTTGGAAAAATTGGAAGAGCTCTGGTGGTTCACATTAGTGTAGAGAAAGTCGAGAAGAAATTTGAAAGACACGTTGAAAAGGATGAAGGGGTCTAGTCTTTGTAGATGCAGAAAAACTATTCTCATGGATGGAAGCATCACGAACCAAAGGATACTGGTATGATGTGAAGAGCAAAAGAACCAAAGTCGACATAAAGAAAGCTTTTTTTTATGCCGTGAAGAGTTAGAATTAGGAATGCGTTGCCTGAGAGGATGGTGGAGGCAGATTCAATGATGGTTTCAAAAGGGTATTGGAATAGCATCTAAAAAGGAAAAAATACAGAGCTACCGAGAAAGGGTAGGGGAGTGGGTCTAGCTGAGTTGCCCTTGAATGGAGACAACGCGGACTCGATGGGCCTGATGGCCTCCTTCGGTGCTGCAATTGTTTTCTGAATCCATAACTCGATGGTTGCTTGGCTTCAAAATAGAGGCCGACTGTAGAAATGCAAATAAGTTATGCTACATGTTTATAACTCATTGGTCCGGCGTCAGCTGGAATATTGTGTCCATTTCTTGGCACCACAATTGGGAAAGGATTTCATGGCCCAGGAGGACACACCGAGGTCTGTACTAGCATGGTGCTCCGGAGGAAGTACTTCATGCACGTAAGAAGAGTAGATGAACTCGTTCTGTTTCCCTCAAAACTGAGAAGGATAAGGGAATAAGTAATAGAACTGCTTAGAATTAGGGGTGTTTTTGCTTCTAAATGGGCTTGACAGCGGAGACACAGAGGTGGTTGCCTCTGACTGGGGAATCTACATCACGGGGTCAATGTCTCAGGATAAGGCGCCGATCATTTAGGAGTTCGATGCGCAGCAATTTCTTCACTCAAATGTCGGTGAACCTTTGGAATTCTCTACCCCACAGAGGAGTGGATGCTGCATCATTGCATATATTTAAGGACGAGCTGGACAGAATTTTGGTCCCTTAGGGGAGCAAGGGAGTGGGAGAGGGTGAGAAAGTGGAGTTGATGCCGAGGATCAAGCATGATCATATTCAATGGTGGCCCAGCCTCGAAGGGTGTTATGGTCTACTCCTGCTACTTTCCTAATATTCCTATGGTTGTATCACTGCATAAATAAACAGATACTGTTTCCACTGGCCAGAGATCAATAACCAGAGGGCAAAGATTCGCGATGCTTATGGACAAGAAGGGATATTTCATATACACGAGTAGAATATTTGATGTGAGCTATCTTCCAGTTGGAATGTCCTGTATGGAAGGGAGGTAGAAGCAGGTTCAATAATAACTATGATAAAATGAACTGGGTGCATACATGACATTCACAGGATGATGGGGTAAGGGAAAGGGAGTGAGACTAATTGAACAGTTCTTTCACAGGGCCTATACAGTCACGTTGACCAAATAGCCTCCTTTTGTATTCATTCATGGGATGTGGGCATCGCTGGCTAGGCCAGGATTTACTGATTTTACCTGATTGACCTTGAGTAGGTGGTGGTGAGCTGCATTCTTGAACCACTGCACTCCATGTGGAATAGACGCACTCTCAGTGCTGTTAGGAAGGGAGTTCCAGGATTCTGATCCTGCGTTGGTGAAGGAACGACGATATAGTTCTAAGTCAGGACGGTGTGTGTTCTCTGTTATAAGATTTTGTAATCCCGTGATCATTTTTGGAGTCAAACACCATCCACTGACGTGTTGCTTCACATACGAAGATATGAATGAGGAATAGGCCACTCGGCCCCTCAAACCTGCTCCCCTATTCAATAAGATCATGGTTGATCTAATTGTAACCTCCACTCCGTATTCCTGTCTACGCCCAATAACCTTTCACCTCCTTGTTTCCCAAGTATCTACATATATCTGCCTTAAAAATATTCAAACATTCTGTTTCCACAGCCTTTTGAGGAAGAGACTTCCAAAGACTCACAACCCTCTAAGGGAACAATATCTCCTCATATCTGTCCCAAATGGGTGGTCCCTTTATTTTTAAACAGTGATCCCTTGTTCTCGATTCTTACATAAGAGGAAACATCCTTTTCACTTACACCCTGTGAAAACCCCTCAGAATCTTATCTGTTTCAATCAAGTCACCTCTTACTCTTCTGAAGTCCAGTGGATACCAGCCTAGCCTGTCCAACCTTTCCTCATTTGACAACCCGCCAATTCCAGGTATTAATCTAGTGAACTTGCTCTGATCTTTCTCCAAAGCATTTGCACCGTTCCATAAATAAGTACTCCAGCTGTGGTCTCGCCAATGCCCTGTGTTACTGAAGTATTTCTTCCATAAATTTGCATTCAATTCGACTTCAAAATAAAGGATAACAAAGATAATTACAGCACAGGAACAGGCCCTTCGGCCCTCCAAGCCTGCGCCGATCCAGATCCTCTCTCTAAACATGTCGCCTATTTTCTAAGGTTCTGTATCTCTTTTCTTCCTGCCCATTCATGTATCTGTCTAGATACATCTTAAAAGACTCCATCGTGCCCGCGTCTACCACCTCCGCTGGCAACGCGTTCCAGGTGCCCACCACCCTCTGCGTAAAGAACTTTCCACGCATATCCCCCCTAAACATTTCCCCTTTCACTTTGAACACGTGTCCTCTAGTAATTGAAACCCCCACTCTGGGAAAAAGCCTCTTGCTGTCCACCCTGTCTATACCTCTCATGATTTTGTATAAACTTTGCTAATTACTTGCTGCAGCTTCATACTAAACATTCGCGATTCATGCACTAGGGTACGCAGATCCCTCTGCATCTCAAATCCCTGTAATCTCTCACCGTGTTGATATATGCTTATTTTATATGCTTCTTGCCAAAATGGGAAATCTTAGGTTTTTGTTCTGATATTCCATTTTCCAGATCTTTGCCCACTCACTTTACCTATCTATATCCCTTTGTAGCTTCCTTATATTCTCTTCACATCTTACTTTCCTACCTATATCTGTATCATCAGCAGATTTAACTAACATACCTTCGGTTCCTTTATCCAAGTCATTTTTATAAATTGTAAAAATTTGAGGCCCCATCACGGATCCCTGAGTGACACCACATCTTGTCAACCAGAAAATGACCTATTTATGCCTACTCTTTGCTTCCTGTTAGCTAGCCAATCTTCTATCCTTGCCAAAATGTTACCCCCGACACCATGATATTTTATTTCCTTTGATGTGGCACTTGGATTCATATTGCGCCTTTAACGTAATAAAAGGCACAGGACACTTCACAGGAGCAGTGTAGAGCAAAATGTGACACCAAGATTCATAAGGAAATAATGGTAGGCTTTAAGGAATATCGTCATGTAGGAAAGGGAGGAGAAGTTTCAGGAGGGAATTGCACAGCTTAGGACCCAGTCAGATGCATGAACGGCCACCAAATGAGGAGCAATTAATATCAAGGATGCTCACGAGGCCAGAACTAGAGGACAGTAGATATCTCGGAAGATTTTAGAGCTGAGGAGGTTACAGAGATAAGGAGGGGCGAGACAATCGAGGGAATTTAAAACAAGGATGACGTTTTTAAAATGGAGACCCTGCTTGTCAGGGAGCCAATGTAGGATAGCGACCACATGTGTGATAGGGAAACGGGACTTGGTGTCAGTTAAGACAAAGGTCGCAGAGATTTGGATGACTTCAAGTTTATGAAAGGAAGAATGTGAGAGGCCAGACAAGGGTGCATTGGGATAGTCAAGTCTGCAAATAACAATGGTATGGATGAACATTTCAGCAGCAGATGAGTTGAGGCAGGGGCGGAGTTAGATATTGGACAGAGGTTGAAATAAGTGGTCTTAATGACGGTTCGGAAAGGTGCTCTGAACCTCATCTCAGGGTCAAATACGACATTGATCTTGCAAACAGTTTCGTTCAACCTCAGACAGTTGCCAGCGAGGGGGTTGGATTTGATGGCCGGGGCACAGAGTTTGTGTTAAGGGAAGAACACAACGGCTTTACTCTTCCCAATATATAACTGGAGGAATTGTGTCTTCATCATGGATGTCAGACAAGCAGTCTGATAACCCAGAGGCTGTGGAGGAGTTGAAAGAGATTCATATGGTAATACAGAGCCAGGTGCATTCGACAGAAATGTGGAAAGTGATGCTGTATTTGGCATGATGTTGATGAGGTGCAGCATGCTGATGAAAAATGGAAGCGGGTAAAATATAGATCCTTGGGAGACACCACAGGTAACAGTGCTGGCCCAGGAAGAGAAACCATTGCAGGCAATTCTCTGGCTGCGATTAGATCGGTAAGATGGAACAAGTTGAGAGCAGTTCCACCCCTCTGGATTCTCATGTTACTCTTGCCTTGTTCTGTTCCTCCTTCATGTTATCCTTTACTGGTGTAACTCCCTTTATTGTTACTTTATCAGAATATACGACATTCTTAGATTTTTTTCCCCCTCAATCACTTATTTAATTCAATTTCTGTAAAATTCAATTCATTAACGGTGCTTTGTTAATTTGAATTATCCTCGTTGCAACCCCAAATCAGTTTTATGTACAGAACTAGTTACAATTAACAAAGGTTGATGTCAAGTCTGATATTAGTGCCAAGAGACAGGGACTGTGACCGGTTCTTGGGATGGTCTAATGCTAAAACTCTTTTCTCTCGCTTACAGTGAACTTGCTGGCGATTGTGACTGTTGTAGGATATTCCCAAGTGCAGAGGCACATGCAGTAAATATTATACTGTTTAAATGTTATTTGAGTAACCAGTAACGTATAATCTCAGTGAGCAATGAAGATGTTGCAAGGCATCATGGGGCTTAGCCAATTTGACAACATTCCACACAGGAGCTGAGTAACATAAATTCAAACAAAGACTCATTAAATGGAAAGCAGATGTCCTTGTGGAATGCTGACAAAGGTACCAGCCTGTAACGAGGTGGTACACGTACATGAGAACCAAGGATAATGGATAAGCGGGAATGGAAAACATCATGAGTAATCCCCTATCTGTTTATGGGCCGGTTGTGCAGTCCCTCCATGCCTAGGAACCACTTCTATTGGCTCTAATAATCAATGTATATGATCTATAATCATTGTGATTGGACCATGTCCAGCCAGGATGGGCTGAGTAACCGTTTGAAAATATATAAGTATTGATGATTTTCCTTTGTTTGGTGGAGAGGCATCTGGACAACCCGCTGGCGTAACTCAATAAACTGTTTGATATTGGAGCAGACCTGAGTGTCGAGTGATTCTTCTAGATTCATTCCCGCTAACAATTGGCGTCGTCGGCAGGATCAGGTGTCAGTCAGCTCTTCTGTAACCCCGATATCCCAATCACCCAGCCTGAGCCTGAATTAAGAGGACTGAGTCCCATGTGACGGCCAGGATCATGTGGGCGAACGGAACCAAGGGGCCAAGGGGGAGATGGCTGGAGCCTGATCCCGAACTTAAGAACAGGATTCGGCGGTCGTTTGATGCCATCAGGAATACCGGGTGAGTATCTTTAAAGCTTATCCAGGGGCCAGGTGGTGTTTTGTGACCGATGAATGCCAAGTTTGTGAACAGGATCTGACCAATGGTCAAACGGTGGTAGGTAGTTCGCTAAGATACGTAGGGCACTGTCGAGAAGGGTTTGGAATATATATATGCGTATATATATCATAAGCTTGTTGTGTGAAATACTGACAGATTGTGACCCGACAGTTAACCAGGAGAAGGTCTACGGCAAATTGCACTAGGTTGAAAACGGACCTCTGAGAGTAGCTTTTAACGGTTCTAATCCTACCCAAGCATGGCCAGTGAAAAGATGGGGCACGAGTGTGGACCGGAGGGGTCCCTTACCTGCCACCTGGCAGAGAAACACAAAAGGTTAATAGGAAAGATGAAGAAAGAGGAAAAATGACGTAACTTACGTATTTTTTTAAATAAAAGCACGTGCTATGCTGTTCTGTGTATCGTTAATAAGTATTCTTAGTTAATAAGTCTGAATTAAATTAATACTGTTGAGGTTAACTAACCTGGTAAGTTGAGGAAAACTTCAAATACTCATTCATGTGAACTGGAATTTGGAATCAACTTGGTCGTATAAATTCCTTGGGCTAAAAATCTCTTACAAAAGATGCTAAAAGTTTGGAAACAATTGGAGTTCAATCTAAAATGCCGTCTTTCCTGATGGAGATGGTTTCCTTTGAAGTTGATAATGTTACTAAAGATTTTGTTGTTTGAAAATCCTAAGGATGCCAAAAAAAGAATTTAAAATGGAGTTTAGTTCTTTTCGATTAAGGAAAAAAAAGGGTAACGTAAAGTGACGCAGTGGAGAATGCTTTGCTCCGCCCTCTTGGAGACAAGCAAAGAAATTAACCTTGCTGCAGCTATCTTTATCAATGAGACAAAGTGCTTGAGAAGGAGAAATAGTTGCAAGCATTTCTGTCTTTAATAAAAAAAAATGCAATATCACCAAGTCTGGGCATAAGAAATTGGAATCGATAAATAAATTAAATTGATATGAGTGCTAATTTAAAGCATTCAAAGGGAAGTTTACTGTTATTTGAATTTGGAATAATATGAGATTCCGAAAATCCAGTTTAATTTGGCAAGTTATTGAAGGAATTAAAATGTCATCTAAGGTTTTTTAAAAAACACAAACAATATACACTAAAGCCTGGAATCAAACGGAAATGTTTGATTTGTGTTTTAAGAAATTATGAATATTAATTGTAAAGGTTCTCCAGGGTTCAAAATGAAATAGAATTATAATTAATGGGAATTGGCAATCAGATCTGGCTGATGCAAAAGCTAATAAAGGAATTCTGGGGATAAACAAATGGTGAAATTAGAATTCAAACAGCTAATTTCCAAGAAGCCTTGAATTTTCCAGTGAAAGTCAGGAAAGTGTAGATAAGACTGGCAACTGAGAGTTTTCTCTTGGAGATATGAGTTTTTAAGAGAGCTACATTTGAAAGTCTGGCCATAACCTGAGACATCATGGCCCTGCAAGGGGTGGTAAGCAAAAATCTCAGACAGACACTACCAGTGTCCCCCTCTCCCCACCGCTGACATTTGATCTTTTGATAAGATCGCCTGAGAGTTGCGAATATGTGGCATGACATTGGAATACCAGTGTAAGTGTGCAGATGTGATGTGTTACATGTAGAGCAAATGAACTAATGACAGGAAGGGTGATGAGACTTCCAAGGTATGTCGTAGCAGGTAGTGAGGAAGTAACAACCTCGAGAGGAAGGGTTAAAAGATTTGTGAAGCAGCTGTGCAGGCAACTGCATGAGCTGAGGCAGGAGATTCTATAGACACAGACATGAAAGAGGAACAGGCAAAGGTGCCTGTTGTGGGAGACAAAGTAATGGTAAAGGGCAGGGCCGATGGAAATACATGGTTCCAGCTGAAAAAATATGATCAAGGGAATGATGGCTGAGCCTGACATAGTGCCTATCATGGAGATCACCTGGTATGCCATATGACACCAGGAATGGCGAAACACATTAGAGAATGGATTGTTCGGGGGACTGGGAGTGATGATGATGTTAACTGGAGTCTGGGTGGTATTCAAATGGATCAACACTCAGGCACGAGCGCAGCATGCTCAGATGCAAATTCGACGGCAGTACAGACACGGACTTGATGATATAGAAATGGTACGATTATAAAAGACACAGCCCATAAACAATAGAACGTTTTCGGCCCATACAGGTGATGAAATGAGTAGACCAGGAACTAACACCTGGTGACGACCAGGTCATTTTGTTGAAATCCCCAGGTTAAAACACCTGAAGCGATGAAACCACAGTGGGCACTTCGACTCTGGGAACTCATGATAATGGGAACTCTGAGATTAATACAAGCACACGAGAATGCTGATGCACCACTGACGCGACAGCAAACACAGGAGGAACGTAACGACATGAACGAAGGGACTTTGTATTATTTTCCTGATGGTATAAGTATCCCAACAGCCAAGGACTGGAGTAGCGATAAAGCTTATTTTAATGCATGGTTACAAGTCCACTTGGGAAAAGATAAAGTATGCATACAGTGCTCCACTAATGCAACAAGAGTCAGCTGCATCCGACGAAGTGAAACAAAAAAAAACCTGATGGGTGCCTGTTCGGAATATTGTGTGCACCACCTGTCGGACGTCAGCCCATGACTACCAAGAGAAAGGGGGTGGGATTATGAGGGTATTATGAGGAGGTGGGTGATGTTTTCCTCCCCCTCCGACACCACACCCCGTATTAACTACCACCCAACCCGAGAAATTGCCATGCCCTACAATCACTAAAGGACCAGAGAATGGAATTGTGATTTTAACGAAGGTGAAATATTATATGATAATGTTAAACATGAAATTGTGCCTGTCTTGATCAATATTTCCGGAATACAAATGCCGGGATATTGTACAGAACAGCAAGAAATATGTATAGTGTATTAAGTAAGGTTGTAATGCAGCAGGCTGCCGATGCCATGGGTGCCACTAAATTTCGAGGCCAGGATCAGCTTTATAGAACAAAAAGGTGGATAGTTAACGATGTTGCGACCGGAGCCAATACTGCTACTTCCGTCATAAACTCACTGGACATACAACGTCTAAATGAAAAGGTAGAACGACTTAAAGGAGTAATGAAGGAACTCTTAGAGAGAGCCGAGGAAAATCAGGCGGATCAGGCCAATAGGAGAAGAGGGCATGGGAATACAATTGGATGGAATTACGATATTAGAGGCCCATGCCAAGTCCATCAATCACCTCATAGATAGAGGAAACGAAGATGCCAGAAAGCGAAGGCAGGGACAACTCTGCCACGCTTAAGGCTTATGGATGGTGGGACAATCTCGATCAGATCCAAAGGGGGGAGGGGCCCGATTGGATAGACGCCCCACATTTAGTTCGGTTAGCAGAGAGGAAAGGGAAACTGGACAATTGTACTCTGAAAGGGCTCACCAGAGTATATCCAGTGATCCCAAACTGCGAATTGGGCAAAGATACCGGAGTGGGGGTAGTCCTGATGATCCCCACAGTAACATGGGAATCATGTTCCCCATAACCAGTTGGAAAATATTGGGGTCGTACGGGCTAACACCTCCCTCCGTTACTATTTAACTGAAACCACTGCCATACTCAGGAACAATCCACTATATGGCATTTACCTTACGGAATGCAAGCAGAGGGGAGACATAACAGTATGTCCACACCCAGTGAGACAGGGAGAATTGGATGAATGTGGGTTTAATCCAACAGACGGTTGAAATCATACCTGCCCCCATGCATTTCGCAAGAACAGGATACGGAGGTAAAGGGAAATATTGCGTTTCCACCACAGAAAGTTCATACCGCTACAATAATCCACAATGCCCTATCCCGTTTCCTAATTTTTGCTTTACGCCCTTCGGGCAAGTCTGAGTTATCCAGGTTCAGCGTAGAGACCATCAACGTTACTGATTACCTCCATGACCACCTACAGGATTACGAGGAACTAGAACCAGTCCCCATCCCACACCTGGCCGAGTTACTAAGGGCTCAGGGTGTGCCAATCTGTAAAACTCTACCACAAACTGCAGAAAAAAATCAAAAAGATAGATAAAGATACGGGCACAGAACTGCAGAACCGGAGCTGGTGGGAGAAGATTTGGGATTGCGGAATGAATGTGAATATCCACCCCTGGATTGGGATAATTTCTCATGTGCCAGTTGGAATACAGTTGTTACTGGCCATAACATGGGGCAAACTGGCCTGCCGATCATGCAGACGATATGTGCGGCGAAGGCAGGTAAAAACTAGAGCAAAAGCAAGAGAGACAATTTGTCTTTCTGGGGGGCTAAGCCGTTTGGATCACATTAATATGATATATTACGACCGGAATTCCTGAAATCACGTGACTGGTCGGCACGGTTGAGGCAGGGAATACCGGGCGAGTTTAAAGGGTTGAAAAAAAAACAATAAATGATGTCGGTTAAGGAGTGAATTAACAATATTTACTTGCTCATAAATTTCTTGCTCAATACTCCCATACGTGCCACGAAAATTGTCATGAAAAGTGCAGCCCTGGATTGCTCCGTCGGTTCACGGTTGCTTTCACCTTTGATCGCTTTATAGCCCTTTGTTGTCAGAATCTCAAACCAAGGTATTGTATACAGAGAGCGGCTAACGTCGTTTTAGTGACCGTTTGTGTGGTCGCCTGCCAGAGGAGCATCCCCTTTTATTTGATTTAGGAACCCAAACTTTGAATTAACACCATCCCATATTTTTCTACGTTTCTGCATGGAAACATCTGCTTATTGCACCTCGTCTCTTTATCGGTGGCATACGAGTGGTTCTAAAACATTTTAACCTTTTTGCTGCCGATCTTTTCATCCTGTCGTCCAATGCTGTCACTGTCAAACAGATTATGAAGTCCAATATAATAATCAGGGCACTCCTATGTAGCATCAATAACCAAAATGATCCAGAGAGCAAGAGCCAGAAGAGATCAATGATCTTGCTCTTGACTCAATCTGCTAATTTCATTCTTCTCTGAATGACATATGTTGTGCATCCCCGAAGTTTGAGTGGTGAAACCACAATATACAAACACATAGCGGCACAGTGGCGCAGTGGTTAGCACTGCAGCCTCACAGCTCCAGCGACCCGGGTTCAATTCTGGGTACTGCCTGTGTGGAGTTTGCAAGTTCTCCCTGTGTCTGCGTGGGTTTCCTCCGGGTGCTCCGGTTTCCTCCCACATGCCAAAGACTTGCAGGTTGATAGGTAAATTGGCCATTATAAATTGCCCCTAGTGTAGGTAGGGAAATATAGGGACAGGTGGGGATGTGGTAAAAATATGGAATTAGTGTAGGATTAGTATAAATGGGTGGTTGATGGTCGGCACAGACTCGGTGGGCCGAAGGGCCTGTTTCAGTGCTGTATCTCTAAAAAAAAAAATAAAAAAATAAAAAAAAAAAAAAATAATACAGTAACCCAAAATACATCACCCAGCAAACGGGATACATGCTGCAGCTTCTCAGCTTATGCACCAACACATGAATCTGTGGACTGACACCGAGAAAATTCAGGGAACAGTTGAAGACACAAAGCTGAGTTGGGGAGGGGGTGGTTACTGTGAGCTGTGAGGAGGAGGCAAAGATGCAATGTGATTTGGATAAGTTGGGTGAGTGGGCAAATGCATGGCAGATGCAGTATAACGTGAATACATGTGAGATTATCCACTTTGGCTGTAAAAACAGAAGGGCATTATAGGAAGGATGTCGAAGCTTTGGAAAGGGTGCAGAGGAGATTTACTAGGATGTTGCCTGGTATGGAAGGAAGGTCTTACGAGGAAAGGCTGAGGGACTTGGGGTTGTTTTCGTTAGAGAGAAGGAGGAGGAGAGGTGACTTAATAGAGACATACAAGATAATCAGAGGGTTAGATAGGGTGGATAGTGAGAGTCTTTTTCCTCGGATGAGGATGGCAAACACGAGGGGACATAGCTTTAAGTTGAGGGGTGAAAGATATAGGACAGATGTCAGAGGTAGTTTCTTTACGCAGAGAGTAGTAGGGGCGTGGAACGCCCTGCCTGCAACAGTAGTAGACTCGCCAACTTTAAGGGCATTTAAGTGGTCATTGGATAGACATATGGATGTAAATGGAATAGTGTAGGTCAGATGATCGGCGCAACATCGAGGGCCGAAGGGCCTGTACTGCGCTGTAATATTCTAATTCTAATTCTAATTCTAATTCTAATTATCTGAATGGTGATAGATTGAGAAAGGGTGAGGTGCAACGACAACTGTGTGTCCTTGTACACCAGTTGCTGAAAGCAGGCATTCAGGTGCAGCAAGCAGTTCGGAAGGCAAATGGTATGTTGGCATTCATTGCAAGAGGATTTTATTACAGGAGCAAGGATGTCTTATTGTAATTGTACAGGGCTTTGGTGAGACCACACCTAGAGCATTGTGTGCAGTTTTGGTCTCCTTATCTGAGAGAGGATGTTCTTGCCATGGAGGGAGTGCAAAGAACATTTACTAGGCTGATTCCTGGGATGGCAGGATTAACGTTTGAGGCGAGATTGGGTCCACCAGGCTTATATTCATGAGAGTTTAGAAGAATGAGAGGGTATCTCATAGAAAGCTATACAATTCTAAAAGGATTAGACAGGCCGGATGCAAGGAGGATGTTCCCGATGGCTGGGGAGGGCAGAAACAGAGGTCACAGTCTCAGGATACGGGGTATGCCATTTAGAACCGAGATGAGGAGAAATTTCTTCCCTCAGAGGTTGGTGAAGCTGTGGAATTCTGTACTGCGGAAGACGGTGGAGGCCAAGTCATTAAATATATTCAAGAAGTAGATATATTTCTCAATGCGAAACGGGATATGGAGAGAAAGAGGGAATAGGGTACTGAATTAGACGAACAACCATGATCTTGTTTGAATGGTGGAGCAGGCCTGAACGGCCGAATGGCCTACTCCTGTTCCGATTTCCCATATATCTATGTTTCTATGAAGTTTTTGGTTACACTGAATCGGACGTGATGTAAATACCAAATATTTGACAGAAAGCTGCAGCAGGCTGTGTAGATTGCAATCAAGACCATCCTTGTATTCTTTTACACCATGCTGGCAGGTGATGGGAGCAAACAGGCGGACTCTCTTGATTGAGAGAGACAGCTGGCCAATAAACCAGTTCGGCAGCAGAATGCAGTTGCATTGAGTTTACCCCCGCGTTTGGCATAAAATAGGAAGAAAGAAGGAAGGTAACTCAAATGCAACAAAAAAATGGCTAATTCAGAAAAAAGAGGATAAAAAATGAAAAATGCTTTTAGTCACTGTACAGCATGCAATAATAATCTCGATTCAACCACATCTTGTAAATGTGAAGTGCAGAAATATAATGCACACTGGACCATATCAGTTAAATATGAAACCATGAAGAATAGTGCACACTGGATCATACCTGTTAAATGTTAATCATAGAAAGTTTAAGGCACAGAAAAAAGGCCACTTGGCCCATTTTGTTTGTGTGCAGGCCGAGAAACGATCCGCCAATTTTAATCACTTCTTCCAGCATTTGGTCCGTAGCCCTGCAGATTACGGCACTTGAGGTGCATATCCAGATTCATTTTGAATGAATTGAGGGTCTCTGCCTCAACTAGCCTTTCAGGCAGTGAGTTCCAGACCGCGACCACCCTCTGGGTGAAAAAAGTTTTTTTTCCTAATCCCCCCTCTAATTTTTCTACCAATCACTTTTAATCTGTGCCCCCCCCCCCCGTCTCTGACCTCTATACAAAGTTGAAAAAACCTTTAACTTCCACTCTATCCAGGCCCCTCAAAATTGTGTACATTTCAGTCAGATCTGCCCTCAGCCTTTTCTGATTCAAGGAGAACAACCCCAGCACATCCAATCTTTCCTCATAGCTGCATTTATCCAGTCCTGGCAGCATCCTAGTATATGCCCTCTGTACCCTTTCTAGTGCAATTATATCTTTTCTGTGATGAAGAGACCAGAACTGCGCACACTACTCAGGTTGTGGCCTACCCAATGAGTCATACAGTTCCAACAGAACCTTCCTTCTCTTGTATTCTATACCTCATCTAACAATGGAAAGGATACCATATGCATTCCTAACCAACTTATCGACCTATTCTGCTACCTTCAGGATCTGTGGACATTCACTCCATGTTTCCTCATTTCCTCCACAGTTATCAGTATTTTCCCACTCATCGTGCATTCCTTTGCCTTGTTTGACCTCCCTAACTTCGCCACCTTCCACTTCTCCCAGCTGAATTCCATTCGCCACTTTTCTGCCCAAATGACCAGACTAACAATATCTTCTTTCAGCCGACAACTATCCTTCTCGCTATCTTTGCAAAGCACCCACACTGCGGCTTGTGGAAGGATGGGACTCAGATGTTGGACTCTTGGATTTGTTAAAGAAAGGAAAAACAGATCAAGTCTGATATACAATAACAATGATGGTGGAATTCAGAACCATGCATGCAGAGAGTAACGGATTAGTGGTTCGCTGTTTTAACCTCTCGGCTACTTCATCCCGTGAACACAACTCACAATGTTTCTCACACAGTTTCTCACTGCAAATATTACACTCAGAGGATAAACAGCAAGAATGACTGCTTTCAACCACCAGTTAACAGCATCAACACTGAGTTAGGCCTGGCGTGGTGGCGGGACTGAGGTGTCAAAGGTGCTGGATTGAGGCTCGAGTCTCTGTCAAGCTCAAATCTCATCACTGCTGTTATTTGCGTTGTATTGTCAGAAAGGTTGCTGAGAAAGGAGACTCGAAATGAAAGCAGTTGACTGCGGAACTTTCAGCAGAGTAGGCAGCTTTTTTGGAGAGATGCTCTTTATCAAATATATCTTCCTTTCACCAGCATTGTAGTGGACTGTTTCAGACTATCACAGCGGCTTTTAGGACCCTGCAGTTGTGCAATGGTTAATACTCTTCACAACAACGTCAATTAAAATCTATAACAATTCTTCGCATGCTTTCTGTTTTCCTTTTTGTTTTAAACATCTGCCACACCTGCTAAAAGAACGGCTACAGGAAACCAAACATCACTGCATGTAAATGCATTAGTTCTTGATGTCTAAAACCCATAGTTCTCCTTTTCCATCCCCGCACTTGCATGCGTCTGTACTTCACTCTCCATCATGCACACCTGCCCCAGACATTGTACTGCAGTCGAGCTGACTCTAACGTTCATTTCCATTATGTTACACCATTTACGTTGCTCTGCTGCGACAGCTGCTCCTGGGGGGAGATGTTCCGTTCACATCAATGTTCCTTTGTGCCTCGATTTCAGTCAGTATTCTGACTGTCTTCACAATAGATAAGCTCTGCAAAAGGAGGGCTGACTTTTGGAAGGACAGCGGCCGGTTTGTTCACGAAATGTTCTTGAAGAATCTTCTGATCCAGGGGATGCTAACAGAGGAACTGGGTTTTGTTTCTAGGGAGCTGGCACTTTTGTCTAAGCAGTCGATGTGAGTGAGTCAAGGGGAGCGCTACATATCAACATGGAGCAGTACCTTGATGGTTTAGCCATGTTTTCTCAAATCAGCAAATCTATTCGGAGTTTTGGCAGACGTTTTCCAAATCAGGAATTGTTTTCCCAATGTAAACTCTTTCCTGGCAGAAGGGAAGGTAACCAGAGGAGAGATGTGCAAGGTGATTGGCATTGGAAACAGGAGCTACATAGTGATTCATTTTTTTACACAGTGAATTATTATGCTCTTGAAGGTATTATCTAAAAGGCTGGTTGTTTCAAATTGAATATGAAAATTCAAAAGAGTTTTGTTCGAATGTTGCATGGCAAATAGAAAATAGGACTAATGGGAAAGAGCACTGGAATTAATTGAGTAGCTCTTCCAAAAAGCCAGAACAGGCTCTATGAATTGTACTTTTCCAGTGTTTCCGATTGTTTTTGCCTGTTTTTACACGTTATTAACACATCCGAGATTTACGTGCTCAGCCGATGTCTCATGTCAGGTCAGCATTACTTAAGGTGAATAGCAGAGCATTTCCGTTATTTTTCTCCTCAAACTGAAGATCTTTCTCGAACATATTATGACACTCAGTGTTCGTTGCTCTTTTGGTGTCTGAATATTAATTGATTCT
The DNA here is from genome assembly GCF_036365525.1 of Heterodontus francisci. NCBI lineage: Eukaryota > Metazoa > Chordata > Chondrichthyes > Heterodontiformes > Heterodontidae > Heterodontus > Heterodontus francisci. The sequence continues at coordinate 31,714,291 of NC_090391.1, forward strand.
GGCTCGTTACTCATTACAAAATTTGTTTAGACTGTTGTCCCGTCGTTTCTGAAGCATGTTGTTTCTAAACTCTGGCCTCGCATCACTCCAGAAATGAACTGTCTTTCGAGAAATGACCAGTACCACAATCAATTTTGAAATTGCCGGTTTCTGTCTTGAAAATGCAATCTGTTTTAAGGTAAAAAGGGACAGTTGTTCTCAAGTGATACTGATTTTCTGGATCTCTGAGAAAATGCTGCTACTTGTGCTTTTTCAAAAGTCGGTGCCAGAACACTATGCTTCGGACATTTCCTTTATGAGAGTGCCCATCCCAAACTCCAAATCAAATCAAATTTCCGAAGTGGAATTTGATATACTAGCATCTCCACTTTGGTGAATTAAATGCCGCTTTAAACCGAGACAGTTGAGAGTATAAAGTTAGTTAGTGATACAGCACTGAAACAGGCCCTTCGGCCCACCGAGTCTGTGCCGCCCATCAACCACCCATTTATACTAATCCTACACTAATCCCATATCCCTACCACATCCCCACCTGTCACTATATTTCCCTACCACCTACTTATACTAGGGACAATTTATAATGGCCAATTTACCTATCAACCTGCAAGTCTTTTGGCATGTGTGAGCAAACCGGAGCCACAGGGAGAACTCCACACAGGCAGTACCCAGAAATCAACACGGGTCGCTGGAGCTGTGAGGCTGCGGTGCTAACCACTGCGCCACTGTTCCGCCCATATGTGCAGAGGTGTCTCAAATCACCAATTGTTTTCAAACAGTGACTAAGAGGAAACTATTTCCGGTGACAAATAGCCACTAACTGGAGGACATAGATGCAAAGATACCAGACACGACAAGACAAAACTGTTTTTAACTATCTGAGTTTGTGTGCATTTCAATGCAGTGTTTGAAATTCTGGTGGAACTCTCTCTCAGACACCCCATCTCATTCATGTAAATTTTCTTGCTGTCAGGTAAAGAATTATTGGAAGGAACCAGTACAATAGTGCAAGAATTATATTTACATTGGCGGTCATAATCCCACCGGTGATGCACCAGTGGATTTCTCGACCTATTATGGATTTCTAAAACCCGAGTAGATGTTTGGAACACCAGCAGCATTTTAAGCCTCAACTGATTTCTCGAACACAATGTATTTCTTCAACACAACGGATTTCTCCCGACTGAATTGCTTTATGTAAACCTAATTGCTTTCACCCATCCAAGCGGATTTCTGGAAACCCATTTTTTCTTTCCAATAATTTTCGATCCCAATCGATTTCCAATAGACATCTAGAAGCTCAGTGTTATTTTCTCAGTATATATATGGAACCTCAATGATTTTTGTTTTTTTCCCCTGATTCATTTGATTTCTGGAAATAAAATAATTTCCACCATTCAGACCAGCACTTATAATCCTGATGGGTCTACTCCTATCCTCATAGGTTCTGGAATCTCAATGGATTTCTCCCAGTGCAGCAGATTTCTGCATCAACAATTCATTTTTCCTATCCCAGTTTATTTCCTGAGAATGCTTCCAAGGATGGCAGACATGGACCTATGACCAACAAATTCTCATATGGGTTTGTCGCTGTTTGTTCCAGTTCATTGTACGATATAATGTGTGAGGTTGAACGGGCTGTTAAGTGTCCTTGAAACATTTATATATGCCAGAAGTTACAGGTGATAGACATCGAAAAACTTCATTTGTTCCTCATTTTAAATCAATGTTCGCAATAAATGAACAGGTTTAATACAATCAGACCTGCAAAATGTACTAAAATCACAAGATGGCAATTAGCACAGTGAAAGTCATGGATTTTTAACATCGAGAATGCAGTGCATTGAATGAAATAATGACATCTGTTTAAAGTAAATGGACTGAAGTTTATTACTTTGATATAATACACAGGGAGAGGGCGTTTTGTATAGAATATGCAATTCCAGCTGTCATTTCAAATGTTAGACATAAAACTGGGCTAAGACCCAGTGTGCATAAATATGGTACGTAAACAGAAAAAAAGGACAGTGCAGTCGGACCCGGTTCAGTAACACAGAAGAAGGGTTAAGAATTCATTCTGATTCATTACATAAGACTGAAACTCACTAGTAAAGTTACACATTGTACATAACAGCAGGTTAAACTCATGCAGTAAATGCAGACATGCACTGTTACACAAGACTGAGTGAGATTATTGCTCATCCTATGTGCATTACATTTAGAATTGACATAAAACACAGAAGTGTACTACCACCGTACAGACATTTACCTGACTGCTTGTTTCATTTGTTGATTCACACACGCCAGCACATACATTCTCCTGGTTTAGTATGAGGTGTTATCTAAAAAGGATATATAGTCATTGCACTCTGTGGGTTAAACTCACTTCCTGACTCTGCGTTTATCCTCTCCTGTTATCTCTATCTGTCTCTGTCGCTCTGAGTATATTTTGCTTGCTCTGTCTTTTTTTCTGCGCGTTTTTCTATCCTTCACCAGGGGCAGTATGCAGATGAGAAAGACAAGGGGGCCATGAATAGATCTTTGAAGGACACAAGGGGTAATGTTGCGGGAACAGGAAGAGAAGCCTTTGCAAGTGATACACTGGCTATGATTGGCGGGATAAGATTTGAACCAGGCAACAGAAGCCCCAGTCAGTTGGATCGCAGTGGAGAGGCATTGGAGGACGATGTTGTTGTTAACCGTAACAAACGCCATAACAGCCTCCACAATTATGGTTGGATTTTATTGACTGCACGCACCACCCCCCCCCGCCCCCCTACCCCCCGACCCCGCAAGTGATGCGGTCGGATTCAGGAGGCAGATGGGCCCTTGCCAAGCTATTTTGTTTGGGGTGGGTTAAGCCAACAATGGGATTCCCAATCAGAAGCCAATTAGGACGTTATGTTGCCTATTATTATAGCCTCCATCAGCCGTGACATCACCTAATGTTATGAGGCACCCTCCCTGCAGGCTTAGGGGATCCTCCTCTGTGGGATATTTGTGGCCAATGGAGGAAATCCACCGTCAAAAACTCACTATTCCTGCACTCCCCTCGCTTTCATTTCATTTCCACCCCACCACACACTACCTCCACGCCAGACAGACTTGCCCCGGAAACACCAGCTGACTTACCAGAGGTTCAGGACTCCCATGCTGGGCCTTCTCGAAGGTCTCTGCAGTACCAGCATTTAGCACAGTTCCCAGTGGGCCCATCAATAATGCTGGCCCTATGAACTCTTTGAGGCGGGAATCCCCATCTTCAAAGGGATGGAGATTCCGACGCTGGCCACTTAAATGCTTCAACAGTGAAAGATCGCGCTGGGGGTGGGGTGGGCAGGAGGGGGAGGTGACGGTGGATGGTGGTGGGGGTCTTGGGAGGGAAGGGCTCAGAAAGTCCAACTCGGTGTTCTCCCTGCCTTTTCCACCTGGCACCAGGAACCTCAATGATACCAACAAATTCCAGCCCTTCATACGCCATTCTTTGTCTAAATTATTCGAGGCTATTTGCAGGTAACAAGAGGCTGTATACATGCAGCAAACAATTCCGGCCTCTTTCTTGGTTTTGAGGAGTTAATATTTCTCTCCTTCATCCTCCTGCTCTGCCGAACTCCACTTTCTCTTTGCTTGACTTCTTATTTGCACATTTCTCTGCTCTCTTATCTCTCTTTGTAAATCTTCTTCGCTTCTTTCTTCTAGGCATTCTGACTTATTGCTTATTTTCATGTTTGATTTTTACACTCTTTCCTCATTGATCCCTTTACTTTCCTTGGTGTCTCACTCACCCTCCATTAATATTATTTATTCTTTCATGGGAAGTTTGTTGCCCATCCCTAATTGTGCTTGATAACTGAGTGGCTTGCTAGCCATTGAAATAGCAGTTACGTCAACCAGATTGCTGCAGGTCAGGGTTCACATATAATCTAGATCGGGTAAAGACTACAAATTTCCAAACCTGAAGGGTATTAGACAACCACATGGCTTTGTTATGATAACTGGTGATAATTTGGCGCAATGACTAGGATCAGCTTAAAATGCCAGATTTCTTTTTACTTTAATCTGAATTAGAAACATAAATAAGTAGCAGGAATAGGCAATTCGGCCCTTTGAGGTTGATCTGCCATTCAATACAATCATGGTTGAGCAAGCAAACTCAGGAACCTTTTCCCACTTTCTCTCCATATCGCTTGATCCCATTAGCCCGTAGAACAATATCTTACTCTTTCTTGAGTATATTTAATGATTTGTCCTCAACTGCTTTCCGTGGTAGAAAATTACACCGGCTCACCACTGTCTGGGTGAAAAGGCCCCTCCTCATCTCAGTCCAAAATGGCTTACGCCTTATCCTTGGACTGTGACCCCTCGCCCTCGACTCCCCCAAATTCCACCAGCAGCTATGGGGTGATTTGAACCCGTGTTCTCAAGGCATTAAGCATGGGCCTCTGAATTATGAGCTCAGTGACATTACCAGTACACCATCCTGTCACTCTGTCATCAATCCAACAGAAGTTCCTTTGACTGAGAGCTGCTTCAGTTGATGTTCAGCTGTGTGCTTGAGCACTGTCACTTTTGAGGGGAAAAAACATGTGTCTTCTGCAAAGATAACCAGCCTCATTTGGTCTGATGTGAAAGAAAATGTTTCAAAATCAGGTTTACAAACATCTCACGGCACTGTACTGTGAATAGAAAATTTACCACCCTGTAATGAGTTTAGGCTGCCTTGTCTGGAATGGATGTTGATGCTAGAACTTGCAAACCTTCGTTTTCTCTATGATTTAACTAATTTAACAATTAGATTGAGTGGATATTTCACGACCTTCTTCAGTTCCTCTCTGAATTTAGTCTGGGTCACAGCGTAAATACACGTGTTGCTGCAGGAACTGAGAAGCTGCAGCATTGCTGCTGTGCTTTGTGTGATATAAAGTGGGCCATTGGTGGAGGAAGGATATTGTTTTGTAATTCGTTGATTGATGTAAAATACAACCTGCGTCACCCATAACAGTATAAAACTGCCAGATATACTGAACAGGAAAATGATGGATTTCTTTCGATTCTCCATCTCTGGGTCATTGCGAATCTCTCCACTGCAGATGCCCCGGAGTCGCCTGCGGCCTCGACTGGCCGCTAAAATACGTTTGACAGTCAGAGCATTGAGCAACAATATCAGAAAGAACGGAACACAAGGAGTTAAAATTCGATGAAACAATACAAACCCGGTCCATGCTGGGGAAATATAGTAGCTCTGTTTAGGAACACAACCCCAGGGAACAGTATCAATTATATATTCAGGTTCATATATAAAGTACCAAGGAATACTTTCTAAAGAGCACAGCACACTCACTGTTCCAATAACCACAGCTACTGTTCTCTCAGTGCAATACTTTGCCTTCAGTTTCTCACAACGAATAGTCACAAACCGATCAAAGGTAAAAGCGACTGTCAGCCAGACAGAAATCATTGTGCTTGCAAAAATCAGGAACTTAATTAAACTGCAGATGGGAGTAATAGACAGGAATGAATATGGGAAATAAATCAACAGTATCCTTCTCAATATGGGATCTGTGCTAACGACCAGGAGATCAGCCACTGCCATTCCCACCAGGTAGCGAGTGATACATTTGGAGAGGCCACACTTACCTCGGGACAGGATCAGAATCGCCACCAGGTTAACTGAAAGAGATAGAAATGGAAACAGAGAAATTACTGAACAGACCACAAACAAAAACAATGGTTTGACAGGATCCGGTGTGAAATTTACAGCTTTGTTGCAGCAGCCAGCAGTGTCGGGCAGAGAATGATTTTGAACACAGTTATCAATAATTTATTGGGAAATTGACTTAAACTAAAGGTAAAATAAAATTATCACTCGATAGAGTGGAAGGGCTGCGTGAGGGCGCCGTGCCAGAGTGGAAGGGAGAAGGCGGATTTCAAACAAGGAATGCAATGGTTTAAATCCGTGTCATCCTCCAATTGACGAGAAAGTGAGGGGACTGGAGAGCTGTTTTTGCTTTACTGGTTAAGAGAGCCAACAGGGGTTGTCTCAAAACGGGAAAATGACCAGAAGTGCTGCGGTGAGTCTGAGACTTCAGATCAGGAGAACGAGACTGATGGGGGCTGAGTCAGTGAGTGGATTGGAACGAGACAAAGAAATTTCATTTGGGAACAGGAGGGGAGGCAGATCCTGTAGGGTTTGGAAAGCGAACAAAGTGAATCAACGGATAAAATCGGTCTATAGCTGTTCCAATTAACTTATTTACTCAGTTCAGAAATAATGAAGAGGAACATTCATTAAAATAGGTTGAGGATATGACGGGGTTAAACACACAGGGAGTGAGTCCAACAGTAAATATCACCCAATCTGGCAAAATCCTAATCATACCTGCAACTTGCAAGTTCAGCAGTTCATCTACCTGAATTATTCAAATTGTGGCTTCTCTCCCTCTCTTTCCCTTCTCTTCTCTTTCTCTCTCTCTCTCTCTCGCTCTCTCCCTCCCTGTTTCATTCCCCCTATTTATTATCACTTATTCTCTCTCTCCATCAACTTCTCTCTCTATCCACAGCTGTACTCTCTCCCATCGCTTCTCAAGATTATCCAAGCCTCTTCCAACTCTTCAAAAATTAGTGCGGCTGAGAGTTGCTCATAACCACTTCCTAACTTAAAAAAGGCCAAAAAATAGAACTTATGGTATCGACCAACGGTTCCTCAACGCAAAAGACAAACTGTATTTCCGTTGAATCCCTTTTTCTCGTTTTGTACTCAAAGTAATTACTCATGTAAACCACCCTCCACAATTCAGCATAGCTACAACTCAGCGAGTTTGAACGAAACGTTACGGACCTGAAACGTTATTTTTTCTTCCTCACTCCACATATGCTGACAGATCTGTTGTCTATTTACAGCATTTTATGTTTTTATTTCAGATTTCCAATATTTGCAGTACTTTTGCTTTCGTTTACTTATCCAACACACTGTCTCTGGATGGGGCACAATATCTGTTTACCGAACATTGTCAGGACTGAATCTATCAGCTTTATTCCGATCGAGAAATAGTATCCCAGGTATGCATTCCAAGCCACATGATGGCTGCTGTCTCTGAGACACAGACCACAAAGCACACTCGGACAGATCACTTGCCGATGAGACACAGTGTGACAAACTGGCACAATGTCCAACCTTCGAGCATGCACAAGCAAGATCCTTAGAGTCATCCAGAATTACCTCTCTTCAGGTGGCATTGACAAGTAATTTAGCAGGCCTTCTTGAAATACAGGAAACAAGAAAAAATGATACACTGAACTTCGCAGAATCGTTTTAGGAATTGCGAGAAAAGGAGCTGGGTTGTGGTCTTCTGTTCGTCCTTGAAATTTGTCCTTCTTCTGCAACAAACTTGAGTTTTGTCTCGTTCCAGAAGGTATCTTAGATGTTTGATTACTCTAGGTCAAGTCGGCATAAGGAGGGAGGAAGTGTTGGGTATTCTAAAAGGCATTAAGGTGGACAGGTCCCCAGGTCCGGATGGGATCTATCCCAGGTTACTGAGGGAAGCGAGAGAGGAAATAGCTGGGGCCTTAACAGATATGTTTGCAGCATCCTTAAACACGGGTGAGGTCCCGGAGGACTGGAGAATTGCTAATGTTGTCCCCTTGTTTAAGAAGGGTAGCAGGGAAAATCCAGGTAATTATAGACCGCTGAGCCTGACGTCAGTGGTAGGGAAGCTGCTGGAGAAGATACTGAGGGATAGGATCTATTCCCATTTGGAAGAAAATGGGCTTATCAGTGATCGGCAACATGGTTTTGTGCAGGGAAGGTCATGTCTTACCAACTTAATAGAATTCTTTGAGGAAGTGACAAAGTTGATTGATGAGGGAAGGGCTGTAGATGTCATATGCATGGTCTTCAGTAAGGCGTTTGATAAGGTTCCCCATGGTAGGCTGATGGAGAAAGTGAAGTCGCATGGGGTCCAGGGTGTACTAGCTAGATGGATAAAGAACTGATGGGCAACAGGAGACAGAGAGTAGCAGTGGAGGGGTGATCCTCAGAATGGAGACGTGTGACCAGTGGTGTTCCACAGGGATCCGTGCTGGGACCACTGTTGTTTGTGATATACATAAATGATTTGGAGGAAAGTATAGGTGGCCTGATTAGCAAGTTTGCAGACGACTCTAAGATTGGTGGAGTAGCAGATAGTGAAGGGGACTGTCAGAGAATACAGCAGAATATAGATAGATTGGAGATTTTGGCAGAGAAATGACAGATGGGGTTCAATTAGGGCAAATGCGAGGTATGCATTTTGAAAGATCCAATTCAAGAGTGAACTATACAGCAAATGGAAAAGTCCTGGGGAAAATTGATGTCCAGAGAGATTTGGGTGTTCAGGTCCATTGTTCCCTGAAGGTGGCAACGCAGGTCAATAGAGTGGTCAAGAAGGCATACGGCATGCCTTCCTTCATCGGACGGGGTATTGAGTACAAGAGTTGGCATGTCATGTTACAGTTGTATAAGACTTTGGTTCGGCCACATTTGGAATACTGCGTGCAGTTCTGGTCGCCACATTACCAAAAGGATATAGATGATTTGGAGAGGGTGCAGAGGAGGTTCACCCGGATGTTGCCTGGTATGGAGAGCGCTAGCTATGAAGAGAGGTTGAGTAGATTAGGATTATTCTCATTAGAAAGGCACAGGTTGAGGGGGGACCTGATTGAGGTGTACAAAATCATGAGATGTATAGACAGGGTGGATAGCAAGAAGCTTTTTCCCAGAGTGGGGGTTTCAATTACTAGGGGTCACGAGTTCAAAGTGAGAGGGGAATAGTTTAGGGTGTATATGCGTGGAAAGTTCGTTATGCAGAGGGTGTGGGTGCCTGGAACGCGTTGCCAGCGGAGGTGGTAGATGCGGGCACGATAGCGTCTTTTAAGATGTATCTAGACAGATACATGAATGGGCAGGAAGCAAAGAGATACAGACCCTTAGAAAATAGGCGACATGTTTAGATAGAGGATCTGGATCGGCGCAGGCTTGGAGGGCCGAAGGGCCTGTTCCGGTGCTGTAATTTTCTTTGTTCTTTGTTCTTTGTATCACACACACACACAGTGACTGACAAACAGAAGGCTTGGCAATTTTCTGCCCACCCAGATATTCTCTGTTCCTACTGGCCTTTCCCAAACAAAAGAGCGCTTGTCACTTTTCTGCCCTATTGCCAAGCCTTCTGCTCGTCTTTAGCCCAAGACAAGGATGTTGCCTGGTTTAGGGGGCTTGAAATATAAAGAGAGATTAGATAGGCTGGGTCTGTTTTCCCTGGTGCGAAGGAGGCTGATGGGGACACGATGGAGGTATATCAAATTATGAGAGGCATAGATAGTGCAGATAGCCAGAGTCTGTTTCCCATGGCAAGGGTGAATAAAACTAGAGGGCATACATTTAAGGTGAGAAGGAGGAGGTTTAAAGGTATAAATTTTTCACACAAACAATGGTGGGTATCTGGGATGAGCTGCCTGAGGAGGTGGTGGAGGCAGGAACAGTAGCAACATTTAAGAGGCATCTAGACAGGTACTTGAATGAGCAAGGCGTAGAGGGATATGGAATTAATGCAGGCAGGTGGGAAGAGTATTCGATTGGCATTATGGTCGGCATGGGCGCAGTGGGCCAAGGGCCTGTTTATACGCGGTGGGCCGAAGGGCCTGTTTATACGACTCTATGACTCAATGACTCTATGGATGTGTAACATGTGACAAAGATCAACACTGTTTCCAATCCGGCTCCCTCAGTCCGCCTGATGAAAAAAAACTGACACAGCAATTTTTAGCTTAACTATATTTTTTTTTAACAAAATAGTGTCATGTTCATAACTCCATGTGTCACGCCGTCACAGATATCCTCTCCTTCCACATCATAACATCTCCACTCTTGGTACCATACTTGCCTCAGTGCATCAGGAATTGAAACAGGCATCCATGCCTTTGTCTCATCCAGACTCGAATGTACCAATTCTTACCTGGTTGACGGCCCATCTCCCACCGTCCATTCACTTATGGATCCAACGCTTTGCTCCTTTTATTTTATGCCATACCAGGTTGCTTGCAAGAACCACTGCTCTATTTGTTGACCTGCATTGGACGGAGAACTCCAATGCCTCCAGTTTACTTTTCCGACCTTACATTGCCAAACATCAAAACTTCATCTATGCCTATTAATTGCATCCACTCCATTACCTCAAAAATCTATCAAGCTCAGTTTTGAAATTTTATTTTGCCCTCTAGTGATATATGTATTTGACCTGCAAACGTCTCAGCCTGTCCCCAGCTCATAGCTTCTCACAATTAAGAATGCATTCTGAATTATCCCACTTTGATAACAGGTGAATGACCTCACACCGCCCCACATTGATCTCCATATCCCACAGTTCAAAAATAATTAAACTATCGACAACCATTTGAATATTTTCCTTTTCATCTGTGCTATTTACTGAACCAATTAGCTTGCAGTCATCAGCAAACTTAGATGTATGACCCTGGAATCCTTCATTCAAGTTATATGGAAATACAGTGAAAATCCGCGCCCCCAGTCCACATCACTGGGAAACACCAGTAATCACATCCTGTATTGGATTGTTTTGTTACTTTAAATCATTTATTTATTTAAAACACCAAAGCATGCAAACATTTTATGTCACGATATAAAATCAGGTCTTTAACTAAACATCGCATAAAACAATTCCAGTACGTCGAACTTTCATGACTTTTTATTTATTGATTGTGTTCACGGAATGCAAAGATCAAAGGTATAATTCGTTTAAGAGTTGTGAATAAATACTGTATTTCCATATACCGATTTTTTTCGACTTCATCATGGTCACATCTCACGAATAAACCGGAACATTGATATGCGCAGTTAGGGTGAACCCTCATTCACATAACTGGCACTGTTAAATCTATTTACAATGCATAGAATAAATAAAACTGATTGTCTCTGGCAGACAGAACCCACAATGTTGAAATCTCGTCTCCTGCAATTTTAAAGTGCACAGTTAGATTGTGCGTTTGTTCAATCAATAAAACTACAATTTCAACACTGCATTTTATAATCTGCAATTAACCAGAATGGCTCGCGATTCCAACAAATCCAGTACAAACTGATACAACATAAAATCAACACATTTACTATTACACTAAATTCCAGTGACAGTAAATGAATTCAACCGCAGTAAATCAGAGAAGGAGGTGTTAAAGGGCAAGCAGCAAAGTAAGTTCAGTTGCCAGACCTCTGAAACCGCGTCAGATTCCCACAAGGAAAGACTTCATCTCAGTGAAAACCAATAAAATATTGAAATCCCAGTGGAAACCACTCTTGGGCCCGCATTTTAAAAGTCTGACGCTGAAATAGGTGTCGAGTGGAAAAGAAAGGTTTCCAGCCCGCACACTCGCCACCAAGTCACAAAGCCTCCACAATTCCAAATATGGCAGCTTACTAGCATGGCCGAGTTGGCTGCTCCCATCTCGCATTGACATGAGAACGTGGGCGAGCTGTCCCTGGCATGAACATCCAGCAGCAATGTACAGGCGCCGGCACAGTTTTTATGCAGCTTATACCACTAAATGATCATTTACATTTTTAGAGACACCTTGAATTTAACGTTTATGAAATTGAATTTAAAAAACTCCATCCCTGCCCTCTCCCACCGTCCCTAATGGCATTATACATCATTCCTGCCCTTTCCCCCCACGCCCACCCCTCCCCGAATACCTATTGTTAATATTTGATCTTCCCACCACCACCACCTCCGCAACCACCACCCAACCACCCCACCCCCCCGAAATTTCGGAAACATGGTCCTTTATCCCTTCCCACAGCCCCTTCGATCAATCCACATCATTGTAACCCCGCCCCCTTTAGGAAAATCACCTCCTCCCCCCTCCCCACAGGTGTCGCGGCTCCTTTGCCCGAACAAGGATTTGAAGATGCGACATGGCCAGATGCCGGAATGAAGGTCCAAACCTACTGACAGAATCGCTGCAGCCTGCACATTAATGAAAGTTAAGTACACATTTGCTTATTATAATGTGGGCCCCGGCGTCATGTAGCAGGGTGGCAGACACGAGGCCTCGCCGTCGCTGCTGAGATCAGGACGGGTCCTCTGGCATTGGGGTCAGCGACGGTCCTCACCCGGTGCGAGCTTCATGCCCCCTCCCCTCCCCGCCAACGTTTCCAGAGTCGGCTGCCCTTTATAATCAGCCCATGATGTTGGGGAACCAGGGGATGCGCAGCTGCCTCATTATAAATTTTCGAAATTAGGTTTATGAAGTAATATTCCAGGCCAGGTTAGTTTCACAACGTTAATGTTGTGAGAAACGTTACACAAGCTGTTAGTGACTCCTGATTGTCTGATAATTGTTCACAGAACGTTCGTGAGAACACATCGACAATATTGTTTGCAGTTTTGATCTCTTTATTGAAGGACGATTTTTTAATTCATTCATGGGATGTGGGTGTCGCTGGCCAGGCTACCATTTATTGTCCATCCCTAATTGCCCTTGAGAAGGTGGTAGTGAGCTGCCTTCTTGAACTGCGGCAGACCATGTGAGATAGATACACCCACAGTGCTTTTAGGAAGGGAGTTCCAGGATGTTGACCCAGTGACAGTGAAGGAATTACGATATTTTTCCAAGTCAGGAAGTCAATATCCATGCATTGAGGGAGGTTCAATGAAGCTTCACTCCAATGGCTGCTGGTGTTCAAACGGGCTGTCTTGTGCGGAAAGGTTGAATAGTTTCGGCCTATGAACTTTAGAGTTTAGAAGTATGAGAATAATATTGGAATATGAAGCTTCACAGGCAGATGGTAGAGGATGTTTCCCCTCGAGGTGGAATCTACAACTGGGGGGACGGGGGGAGTTGGGGGTGCACGTTTCAGGCAGAGCTGAGCAGGAATTTAGTTACTGTGGGAGTCATGAATCTTTGGAATTCTCCATCCCAGAGAGCTGCGGGCACTGTGTCTTTGATTACATTCCGGGCTAAGATAGAGACATTTTTAAACTATAGGCTAGACAAAAATTATGGAGAGCAATCGAGAAAATAGTTTTGAGGACGAGATCAAATCACAAACGATCTTAATGTGTTGTGGAGCAGGAGCGAGGGGCCAAACGGCCGATGGATATTCCTATTACTTATATTCTCACGTTTCTAGCCCGAGCACCTGATCCCAATACATTCATTTAAGATACCAATCTGATCACATTCTCACTGATGGATCAACACAAATCATTACAGAAAAAGAAACTCAAACAAGACTGAACGTTTGGAATAAGAGGGCATTTTATCAATACATTTAGTGGACTGAATAACCCAATATTAATGCAAGGATTTGATGAACAAGATCATCACAGTCATTATGCTACTGCTACAGCAACAAATGTATTTATTTAAGAGATGCAGCACTGAAACCGGCCCTTCGGCCAACCAAGTCTATGCCGATCCTCAACCACCCATTTTTACTAACCGACATTAATCCCATATTCTTACCACATCCCCCTACCTATACTAGGGACAATTTATAATAGCCAATTTACCTATTAACCTACAAGTCTTTGGCTGTGGGAAGAAACCGGAGCACCCAGCGAAAACCCATGCAGGCACAGGAAAAACTTGCAAGCTCCACACAGGCAGCACCCAGATTTGAACCCGGGTTGCTAAAGCTGCGCCACTGTGCTGAAGTGAGTAGAGTCTTCTGACAGCCAATCATTCAACTGACCGAACTGAACAGACACGTGCATAAAACATTCAGCAAGTAAAACACTACCAAGTACAGCAGTCACTTCAATATTAATTTACAACATTAACAGCTGGAGATAGCAGATTACTGGGAACTCCAATGGTTGCAATAACAGGATAGTAAATACCTTGAATATGATATATTACTGTATATCATATTTCTGTGAGAAGCACCAATTGGTGTTGTCCTGAAACCCACAGATCCGGTAGTCATTCTGAGCTGATACAATTGGGCCCTGATTTATACAGGGGATAAGTCTCCACTGACATAGTTATTAGAGACAGTCACTTGAACAAACACATGACATCAACAGCAACGTCTGTGACGTAAATAAAATGGTGCATAAAACATAAATATCTCGAAGTCCAGCAAAATGTCTTAATCAGACCTCTCTTGGGGAATATGCTGAAACATGTAATCATACAAGACTGACCCCACAATAATGAATGGCTTCACATGAAGCCTCGTGTAATTGTAATGACAATGTTCAGTCCTAATGATTCATGTATAAATGCTGCGGATTTCTCCACAGTATACATTGAATCCAGGGACACAAGCATCTAACATGTAAACTTTGACAGGAGGACAGTTAAATCCAATTCAGGATTGCAGCTGAGAAGTTGCTGTCAGTGATATCAGGGGACAGACTCTGAGCGTGTTCCATTGACATTCCTCTCTCTCTGTTATTTTATTGCAAATGTTTATCAGTTCTTTCTACATTGCCTAAAGGCTGTAGTAATATTAGAACAGGTCCATCTCCTGACGCTATTCCTCCAGTTCACTCCTCACTGGGCCCCCACCCTCCTCCTTCCTTCTGTCAAAAACTCTGCCATAGATCTCCATCCCCCAACAAGGTCCAGCACCTAACACAATGCAATGGTTTTCATTGACCCGCATAATATTTCAAATTGCTCAATGGCTTAAATTTATAATTCTCGTCCTCAGCTTAAAATCTGATCGTGGTCTCAAAATTCACCATCTCCACCCATTCCTCCAAACCTGCATCAAACCTCGCCCGTGATCTCTCCGTACCTCTGATTTTGGGCACTTTTGGTGGGACCGCCCTTTCTTTGTGCTGTCTTATCGATGCGATAATAGTCACACATTCTCCCGCACTGGATTCCCTCCAACTACCAGCAATATCAATTCGACTGTGCCTGAACTTTCGATTCGGCCTCTTCCTCTTCCACATCTACATTTTTTCCAATGTCAGCAGCACCTCCAGACATGGGGTCAGTTTCCACATGAGTGCTGACAACACCCTGGTCCAGCACTCCACCATCTCCACTGCCTTTGTGTGACCATTCTAAATATATCTGTTTCGCAGAGGCTGCAATTTTCTGCAAATAAATATGTAAAATACCAAAGCAATTATCTTTTGATGCTTTTTTAAAGTTCATCCTAATAGTCACTGATATGACTTTCAGATCTCATAGCCCTTCGATCATAAAAGATACGCATTTCTGCTTCCCTAGCATCGATAGCTTCTCGCACTGCCTCAGTCCATCTGACACTGAAACACTCAAGCAGGGCTTCAATATCTGCATCTTGGAGGTGAGGACGTGGAAAACTATTTGAGAAAATGCGTGCTATTTTTGTACTGTGGAACTGTTTGGCACAAACTTGTTGAAAATCCTGTTCAAAGGGTTAGTACGGACTATTGTTTTGGCATATGCTAACTAAGGTGCAACCTTTTAGATATACAAACATAGAATGTGATTTGACTGTGAGTTCATGTTTAATTTGCATTAAATCTTGAACTGAGAATGGAAGGCTCAAAGCTGGAGGACGTGAATTCGAGGTGCAAGATGAGATTGATCAAGGGGAAATTCCTCGTAGCTTTGATTTGGCAAAGAATATACCTGGTACCTAAATTTAGTGAACAGGGAGTAGAGGTTTACATTGGGTCATTTGAGAAACTGCCGCAATATAGAATGGCCCAACTCATTTTAGCCAATCCGCTGGAGACTCTTTGCGAAAGGAAATTTTTGCAGGTGTACTCATCTCTTTCAGATGATCGCTCACGTGACTAAAACAAAGTAACGACTGCTGTTCTCAATGCATAAGAGTCGATGTTGCAGTAATGAGAAGTGGCCGTCCCTGGCTCAGACAGCATGTACTGTCCATCCCTAATTGCCCTTGACAACTGAGTGGCCTGACAGGCCATTTCAGAGGGTGGTTAAGAGTTAAAAATATAAGTTTTCATGGCAACACAACCTTTGATTCCAAATTGCTATTTATTATTTAATGAATGTTATTAATTAATTGAATTTGAAAAGGGTTCACCAGCTTTTGTGGTGGGATTGCAACTGGGGTTTCCCTCCGACACGGGCTATACAACAGTTAAATGCAGATGCAACCAATAGTCAGTCGGGCTATATTGCTTTATTTGGATCACAACCCATTCGTTTTTCTGCATAAAAGGCAGAACAAAGAAAGTCAGGATGTTTCAGTGGAGAATATTGTTACATTCGTTCGCACTGTACATTGTACATCTTGCAGGGAAAAACAATGACATTGCTGATGCTCTGACCAGAGTTCAAAGTTCAAAGAGAAGGGGCAAGGAAAACTCTGGAATGCGAAAATTTTACCCTGTCTGAATCCTATTAAACTTATATCTGTTATCGGTAAAACCCTGCAATTTTGTAAAATTCTCCCTTGATTCGAGGAAGATGTCAACACAGGGTCGAGGGTTTCTGCCATGGATCTTTGTGTGACTGAACAGGCCGATTCTCGACCCACAGATCTTTGGGCACATGGGACAGTACTTCACATGAGGTCGTGAGATCCTGAGTCTGGGATTTGTTTGGTTTTCTTTTCTTATATTCTGCCACTCTGCATCCTCATTCAGGCGATTATTCTCAAAGTGTGATATCCAAGTTGTTACCGTATTGAACGATTAGTGGCGCTGTCCTCCAGTCATCAATGTCAATGCTGCGGCACTTCAGATAGAGCTTCAGAGTTTCTTTGAAGCTTTTTCTTTGTCCTGTGCTGTAACGCTTACCTTCTGAAAGTTGGGAAAACAGGATCTGTCAGGGGAGACGGTTTTTGACCATCCCAACAGAGTATCCTGTCCATTGAAGTTGCCTTTTTTTTAGGCAATTTGTGTGATTAATGTGGAGCTGGTTCCAAAAAGGGAATTAGCCTTTTTGCAATGGTCCTTCCCGTTAATCTGGAGGCTGCAGCCGAGGCCTTGCTGATGAAATTTTTCCAGCGCTTTTATGTGTCGCTGATACACAGTTCAGGGTGGTGACAACAACTGTCTGTACACTCGGACTTCTGTTAACTTGCAGAAGTCTAGATCGTTAAACACTCGCTGCTGTAGCTTGTAGATGGCTGAGCTGGCACTGCTAATTCTTTGTTGGATCTCCCCATCAATGGTTACCTTTTGCTAGAGGTAGCTGCGAAGTTATGGGGAGTTGTCAATGTATTCTAGAGTCTCTCCTTCAATATATGTCGGATATGGAATATTTGGATGAGCAGAAATAGCTTGATATATCAGTTTTGCTTTGTCAACATTAAAGGACATTCCAGTCCCCTCCATGTAGAAGTTAAGAGATTGAGAGTGGCTTTGAAATCTGGTGCGAAGTGGGCAATAACAGCTCATTCATCCACAAACTGTAGATCATGTATGTCTATGGTACATAGTTTCATTTTGCAACAGAGGCGACTGAGGTTGAGGCGAAATTTCATGTCCACACCAGAGGGCAGTAGAACCTTGATGAGGTGAGCAGCCACAGTCAGTAAAATAGTAAATAGCATTGGAAAGATATAGTATGTGTTTTATGATTGCATAGGAACTTTTCATCTCTGCAGTACACAGTAAGTTATTTGTATAAAATAACAGTATTAAGAACTTATTGTATTTTCTAACTTTTTGAACGAAATCCTGACCAAGAGGGGAAGTGTGATGGATCCGAGGCCTGGATTGAATGCCACACTACTCCCAGAGAGAGGCGAGGAGGCGTGTGCACCAAAGATTTGCGGTGGCTGGCAGATTAATGAGTGCCGGTCATCTTTCCATCAACCTGCAACAAGTTGAGAGTGGAAAAGGACTTCTCCTCCAGAGGCCAATTATTGCCTGATTAATGGCCTCTTCCTGCTATGCTGGAATTAAGACCAGTAAAATGAAGTATCCTCCCTGTGGGCTTGGGTGTCCTCCTCCGTGGGTAATCTGTGGCCCACAAAGGGACCCAGCAGAAAACAACTCACCCCTTTGAAAAGCACACTGTCCTGCATTCTTAACCCATCCTCCTGACCATTATCGGTGCCTGCAAGCTTTGAAATGTATCAGTATAAATAATCAAAATTAAACGTTTTAAGTAATATTAGAGTGCAGGCTAGTTCCACAACATGAGACTGTTTTTCATTTCACCCTAGAGTACTGTGCACAATTTTTCTCTCCTTATTTCACAAGCAATACACATCCATTGAGGGCAGTTTGGAGAAGGTTTATTGGGTTTCTTTCTGGTGTGAAGGGGCTGCCGTGTGAGTAACGGTTGAGCAGGAAAACTTTACAGTTAAGAAGTATGCGAGAATTATTGAAGGATATAACATTACGGATACTGCAGTTCAGTTTCTGGTCAATGGTAACCCCCACGACGTTGATCGCAGAGGATGCAATACTAGTAATGCTATTGAATATCGCGCATAGATGACTTGATTCTCAGTTCTCCTGTTCCATTCTTATTGACTTTCTATCGGTTAACTACAGATGAATGGCTTGCGAGACTATTACAGAGCGAAACACATTGCTGTGGGTTTGAAGTTACATGTCAGCACAAGGACTGCAGATTTCATTGCCTAAAGATCATTAATAAACCAGATGGGTTTTTACAGCAATCAACAGGGCTTCAAGGCGTTATTGGAGCAGCTTTTAATTCCATATTTACTAACACAAATAAAATGCCACTTTCTGCCGAGGAGGGATTCAAACCCATGTCTGCTGAACACCAGTTTGAATGTTGGTGTTATCAACTCAACGCCAATACGACTGGAAAACCGCCTGCTCTGCAAGATGACATTGTTTCTATATTGAGTGACCTAATGCATGTTGGGTGACCACTTTGTGGAACACTTCCACTCAGTCCGAAAGTATAATACAGAGCTTCTGGTCGCTTGCCATTTCAGCACCCCACCCCAGCTCACTGCGCACATTTCTGT
Source organism: Heterodontus francisci (assembly GCF_036365525.1). Lineage (NCBI taxonomy): Eukaryota > Metazoa > Chordata > Chondrichthyes > Heterodontiformes > Heterodontidae > Heterodontus > Heterodontus francisci. Next base: position 31,733,210 of record NC_090391.1, read on the forward strand.
CCTTGGCCTGCTGCAGTGTTCCAGTGAACATCAATGAACAAAGAAGAAGAACAAAGAAAATTACAGCACAGGAACAGGCCCTTCTGCGCTCCATGCCTGCGCCAATCTAGATCCTCTATCTAAACATGTCACCTATTTTCTAAGGGTCTGTATCTCTTTGCTTCCTGCCCATTCATGTATCTGTCTAGATACATCTTAAAAGACGCTATCGTGCCCGCGTGTACCAACTCCACTGGCAATGCGTTCCAGGCACCCACCACCCTCTGCGTAAAGAACTTACCACGCATATCCCCCTAAACTTTTCCCCTCTCACTTTGAACTCGTGACCCCTAGTAATTGAATCCCCCACTCTGGGAAAATGCAAGCTCCAGGACCAGTACCTGATCTGTCGATTAGGCACTCTACAGCCTTGCGAACTGAACAGAGAGCTCAACGATTTCAGAGCATGACTGGCTTTATTCCGCTTTTATATATATATTTTTGCACTTTTTAACCATGTGCCTGTTCTTCATGTAAACAGAGTTGCTCATTATTTTCTTATTGACACTGTCGCTGGACTAATGCTTTGTCTTTCAACAGAAGCATTAGATTAGAGATACAGCACTGAAACAGGCCCTTCAGCCCACCGAGTCTGTGCCGAACATCAACCACCCATTTATACTAATCCTACACTAATCCCATATTCCCAACAACCATCCCCACCTGTCCCTATATTTCCCTTCCACCCACCTATACTGGTGACAATTTATAATGGCCAATTTACCTGTCAACCTGCAAGTCCTTTGGCTTGTGGGAGGAAACCGGAGCACCCGGAGAAAACCCACGCAGACACAGGGAGAACTTGCAAACTCCACACAGGCAGTACCCAGAATCGAACCCGGGTCCCTGGAGCTGTGAGGCTGCGGTGCTAACCACTGCACCACTGTACCGCCCTATTAATACACTCTTTGCTGTTGTCTCAGAACAGCTTTGTTATTTTATCTCTGCTGCCCTCTGCCATATCACATACATTCCCTTTTGTTCTCTTCCGTTTCAAACCACCCCTGCCCCCTTCACTTGATTAAAACCTAATTCCTTTCCAACCATTGCCAGTTCTGATGAAGGGTCACATATCTGCTACTCTCTCCACAGATGCAGCCTGACCTTTTGAGTATTCCCAGCACTTTCCTTTTTTATATCACAGAAATTGAAATTCTTGCTGTCTAATTTTAAGGTTCAGAGTAAGTTTGTGGGCTGGTTCAATGAACAAAACAGCAACAACGCTGCATTTTAAAATTTGCAAATAACGAGAAGGGTTCTGTATTCCAGCAAATACAATGCACAGTGACACAACATAAAATGAACATTTTTACTATTACTTTGAAGTCAAGTGAAGTGCATAAATTCATCCGCAGTGAATCAGAGGAGATGCCCAAGTGTCAGCAGCAAACACAGTTCAGCTGCCAGACCTTTTCAGCAGCGTTATATTCACGCAAGGAAATAATACATCAACAGTGATGACCAATAAAAATACTGAAATCCCAGTGAAACTGACACACGATGTTGGGGAAGGAGGAAACTGTCCTGCCTCCCTGTAACACCGAGACTGTGAACTGTGTCATTATAAATCACTGAAATTAGTTTTATGAAGTAATATTCCAAGGTTTGTTCTGCAAAGTGAAGCTGTTAACAACTCCTGACGGTCTGGTAATTATTCTTAAACATTGCTTGGACCACATCTAGATTAGTGTACAGTTTCGCTCTCCTTAAGGAGAATATACATTGAGCGCAGTTGAGAGAAGTTTCATGATTTGCCTCCTGGGGTGAAGGGGCTGCCTTGTGGGGAAAGGTTGAACAGGTTGGGCAGATCCTCTTTCGAGTTTGCAAGTATGAGAGAAGTATTGAAACATGTTACCGTCTGATGGATCTTGATAAGGGGATGGTGAGAGGAAATTTCTCCTCGAGGGGAATCCAGCACGAGGAGGCATTGGTCCAGCATTCCAGAATGAGATGAGGAAAAATTTATTTTCAGAAAGGGTGATGAATCTTTGGAATTCTCAGGCCCAGACAGCTGTGGAGGCTGAGCCATTGATTATATTCAAGTCTATGATAGAGAATATTTTGAAATATAATTAATTCAATGGTGATGGTGAGGAAGCGGGAAATGGATTTGAGGCCCAGATCAGATCAGATTAGAAAGCTGGAGGAAACTCGAGGGGCTGAATGGCCTACGCCTTTTCTTATTGCTTTTATAATTACGTACATAACCCTCGCACATGATTTCAGTACAATTCGTTTTGACATTAACGTAATAAATATCTAGGATTAGATTTTAAAAAATCATGACAAACATAAAGAAACTCAGTTCCGAAGAAGGGTCACTGACCCGAAACGTTAACTCTGCTCCTCTTTCCACAGATGCTGCCAGACCTGCTGATTGAATCCAACATTTCTTGTTTTTGTTAAAGAAACTCATAAACGCCCGCATATTTAGAATCTGAGAATATTCTATCATCCACCAACACATTCAGTCAAGAAAATAAACCAATAATAATATAGGGATTGGGCGAACAGAGATCAAATTTACTATCCAGCAGCGACAGGATCAAATGAACAGAGACTTAGGATATTCCATCATTCAACTGATCAAACTGAACAGACGATTGCGTAAAACATACAGCAAGTAAAACACTTTCAGGTACGGCAGTCAAATTAATACTAATTTACAGCATTAACAGCTGGAGGAAAACGCGGCTTACCGAAAACTCCGAAAGCTGCAAGAATTGGGTAGTAAATATGTCCTATCTTATGCATTATTGGATATTTAGCTTCTGTGCGAAGCACTGACTTGTGTTGGTCTGCAACTCACAGCTCCAGTAGTAACTCTGAGCTGATCCATTCTAATAGACAATGATATATACAAGGTATAAGTCTCCACTGACATGGCTATACCCCTGATCATTGCTATTAGTTGCAGTCAATTGAACAAATACATTACATCAGAAATTTTGACTGCATTTTTCAGAAAATTGTGCAAACATCAAGTATCTCAAAATCTAGCAAATTATCTTAAACAGACCTCTGCCAGAGATAAGTCTGAAAACGGTCATCATACAAGATTGATTCCACAATAATGCACAATACTGCTTTAAAATAATTACAATTATAATATTCATTCACAAAGATTCAATTTTAAATGTCACCGATTTCTCCTCAGTATACACAGAATCCACGGACATAAGAAGTCAAAATGAGAAATTTTACAAGAGGACAGTTTAATGCATGAGCGGGATTGCAGCTGATAACTTAGCGTAGGTATCATTTGGAGAATGACAATCCTCTCTCTTTTATTTTTTTGAACATGTTTAGCAGTTTATTCTACAGTGGCTTCTGTAAAATTGGCACAGTGCCACTTCCTGACAATATCCCTCTTGTCCACTCCTGACTGACACCTCGACCTCAATTATTTTTTTCCATCCAACACTGTGCTGTACAACCCTAGCCCTCAACAAGTCCAGCTTGCCCTGGACCATCTCATTCACTGACAATGAAAATATTTCAATCCGCCCAAAGTCTTAAATTTAAAATTATCATCCTCAGGGAAGATCTCTTCATGGCCCAAGCCATCACCATCTCCACACTCCTGCAAAACTGCGTTAACAGTAACCCGTGAACGCTCCATACCTCCGATATTGGCTGCTTATGGAAGGACTGCCCATTCATCGTCTGACCTACCACAAACTCCACCGACCTCATTCCCCTTCGTAGCTGTTGTCTGAGGCAGCATATGATGTTTTGTAACCTTTACTGCATTCGTACTTCCGATATGAGCTTCCGATCTCATATCCCCTCCAGCATAAAAGATGTCTACAGCTGCCTCCCTAACACAGCGGCCTCTAACCTGCCTCAGCCCATCGGCCACTGACACAAACATATATTGGTCAACTCTACTTCCCCTCGGACAATCTTCCACCTCTTCATTCCTCTGACACTGGCCTCTTGTTGGGACTTCCCGTCTTGTTTTCAAAGTTATCCACTTCATCCTCAATAACAACTTCCCATTGGAGCTTTCAGTGGCAGATGTGAGATAAGATTTTACTTGTACGCTGGTGACTTCCATGTTCCCTTTCTCTCAAAGATGCCCCCATTGTCTCTGTGTTATAAGAGGAATTATCCATCAGACTGTTTTGGATAGTCACAATTTTCTCCTATTAAACATTGACAGGACTAACTCCATTACTTTTCATCCCAGTCACAAACTGTCTCTCCCAGCCACTAATTCCAATGAACATGACGGCTGCTGGCTCCGAGTGATACTCAGGACACGAATTGTCCTCCAGTTATGCTCCATATACATGTGTCACACTGTAACAGAGATCATCTACTTCCACCTCAGCAGCACCTGCGACTCCACTCTTCTCTCAGCCCACCAGATATTGAAGCACTCGTCAATGTATTTGTTACATCCAGACTCGTCTATACTAATGGACACCAGACTGACCTCCCATCCTCCATCTTTCATTCACTTATTGATACAAAACACTTCTGCCTTTATCCTATTCCATGCTTGGTTTCACTCACCAATCACTGCTCTCTTTACTGACCGACATTGGATGGCGGTCCCCCGAAGCTTCTAGTTTATTTTTTCTTTACCATGCATTTCAAGCTCTCACTACCTCCTCGATCCCTACTAATAGAATTTACTGTGGTCTTGCTGTAACGCTTAATACACTTGCCTCACAAAAATGCATCGAACAGTCATGAGATTTCAATTTTACTCCTTGTGATTTAAGTACTTGGACATGCAAATCTCTCTGCTCCTCCACAGCTCCGAGCATCTCACAATGAGGAAAGTACTCTGATCTATCTTTCTTTGGTACAAAATTGAAGCCCTCACACATCCCCACATAGAACTCAATCTCCCACAGTTTTACCAATCACTTAAATAATCAACGTCCCTTTACAAATTTGTTTCTCGCATTTCCACTATTTAATGTGCCACTTAACCAATACCCTTCAGCAAACATAGATAAATGGCCCTCCATTCCCTCAATCTATTCATATAGAAATTTAGTGAAAAGATGCCACCTGAGTCCAGATCGCTGAGAGGCAAAACTAATAATACCCTGACAATTTCAGCACATAGCCTTTTCAACTCCTGGACAATTCCAAAGCCCAGCCAATAGGCTGCCTCCAAGTCCAGGCGCATATTTTCAAGCTTCTCTCAGGCAAAACGTCGTCAAATGCCTTCTGGAAGTTCAGATAAATATGACACATCATATCTACCATATCGACTTTCAGTTGTAACCGGCGACTTTCCTGCTGTTATCAAATCTGTGCTGCAGCATTGAATCCCCTCTACCTTCTCCTCCTCTCCTCATAGAAGCCCTGACAACAATACAATCATTTGAATGATCTCATGTTTATCTCCCCTGAGACCTTTTTGGCCAGGATCGACTTGCCCCTGAATATATTTATGCAAAATGTCCTTCAACGTTTTTCTATCTAAAATACATTATATAAATTAAAGTTATTATTGTTTGATAGTATTGCCCTCCAGTCCTGCCCTCTTACAATCCGTGGCCAAGTCCTAGTTGATTACATACAACTCTCAGAAAACTTGCCTGGTCCTCCTATCTCTCCATCTCCCATTCTTCCTTTGATATCCTCATTGAAACTCGTTCTGTTACCAAGCTTTTGGCCTTTTCTTAAGTTTCCTTATTTAATTGTGACTCTCTCTTCTCAGAGCACTCTGAATAACCTTGGGAAAGATTAGAGATATAGAGACATTGATTCATTTACAGCAACGACGGAGGCCGTTCGGCCCATGCTATCTCACTGAACAGCTATCCAGTTAGCTCCACTCTCCTGCTCGATCGTCATAGATTTGAAAGATTTTTTTACAGTGCCCATCTAATTTTCAGTTGAAATCATTGATTGTCTCCACTTCCAGCACCTTTGTTAGCAGCCATTTCTAGATCAGTACCATTCGCTACCTAAAAACACACCCCCCCCGCCCCCCCCGCATCTCTTGTCCAAAACCTTCAATCCCTGTCCTCTAGCCCGTGTGCCATTAGTTAGTGGAAACAGTTTTATTTTGTCTGACAGATGTAAGCCTGACATAATCTTTTAAAGCTTTAAGATATCTCCCCTGAATCTCCTTTGCCCCAGGAAGAACACCACTAACTTTTCGAACATTACCTTGTAACCGAAATCCCTCTGCCCTGGAACCATTCTGGTAAATTTCCTGTCCTCCCTCTCAAGGATACGGAATACTTCCTGAAGTGTGATGAGCAGAGCTGGATGCAGTAATCTATTTGGGGTCTAAACAGAGCTTGATGAAAGTCCAGCAAAGCTTCCTTGCTTTTGTACTCTCTGCGTAGATTAATGAAGCCTAATATCCGTATTCTTTGTTAACCACTCTCTCAATATGTCCTAACACATTCAAAGCTCGATGCGCATGCACCCCCAGGGTCCCTCTGTTCCTGCATATACTTTAGAAGCGCGCCATTTCCTCATCTATACCTTCTGCCAAAGTGCATTACCTCATACTTGTCCAAATTAAATTCCATTTATCACTTGTCTTCCCAATATGCTCACCTATCTATGTCCTTTTGCAAGCAGTCCATATCACCCTCACCGTTTGGTGCCATCGGCAAATTTAGAAATTTTACTGTATTCCACGATTCAATGATTTATATAAAGCAAACATAAAGTGCAGGTTCTAGCACTGACCGTCGGGGGCACACCACTGTCGAACATATTTCAGTCTGAAAAGCAGCTTGCTGTTTTCTCTAGTTGAAACATTTGAGTATACAATTGCACACTGCTCCTCCTGTTACATGAGCCTCAACTTTGTCAACCAGCCTTTTATGTGACACTTTGTTCAACAAAGACTGCTGTGACAATGGCTCCCAGGAACCTGCATGTTGAGCAGACATCTCAAAGCTCTGGAGAGATATCACCAGTGCAGACTCTGCAAGATCCTTCATACTCAATGCCATGGCAGGCGCTCCAATATCAGTGTCCTCTCTCAGGCCAACATCCTCAGTTTGAGAAACTGGTGATGGTTAAGCAATTATGTTGGGCAGACCACATCGTTCAGAGGACTGATGCAGGACTTCCCCAACAAGCTATCTACTCCAAGCTCCGTCACGGCACGAGGCTACTGGGAGAGCAGATGAAACACTACAAAGATGTCCTTAAGGCCTCCAAGAAAAAATGTGACATCTCCACGGATCTGTGGGAAGCCTTTGCCCGAAACCGCCCAAAATGGAGAACTAGCATCCGTGAAGATGCCAACCAATTCTAACAACGTCAACATGCTCAGACAGCAACTAAGTACAAATAGCAGAAGGAACGTTTGGAAATTCGAGGATCCCATTCACTCGCCTCACCAAACATCACCTGTCCCAACTGCGGTATAGTTTGCGGATCCATAATTCTACTGTTCTGTCCGAAAAGGACCCAAAACACAGGAGTGGAAGAAAGGCATCCTCGTTCCTGAGGGAGGGCCTTATTAGAAGACTTTGTCAAACACTATCTTGAAATCCATAGCGATAACTTGCTGCTGGATAGGTTTGTCCCGATGAGGCAATGAAGGGATGGTAGGGTGAAGGAACCTTGGATGACAAGAGATGTGGAACAGCTAGTCAAGAGGAAGAAGGATGCATACTTAAGGTTGAGGAAGCAAGGGCTCTAGAGGGTTACAATGGAGCCAGGAAGGAACTGAAGAATGGACTTAGGAGAGCGAGAAGGGGACATGAAAAAGTCTTGGTGGGTAGGATTAAGGAAAATCCCAAAGCATTCTACACTTATGTGAGGAACAAGAGGATGGCCAGAGTGAGGGAAGGGCCGATCAGGGATAGTGGAGGGAACTTGTGTCTAGAGTCGGAGGAGGTTGGGGAGGTCCTCAATGAGTACTTTGCTTCAGTATTCACTCGTTAGAGGGACCCGGTCGTTTGTGAGGACAGCGTGAAACAGGTTGATATGCTCGAACAGGTTGATGTTAAGAGGGAGGATGTGCTGGAAATTTTGAAAGACATGAGGACAGACAAGGCCCCGGGGCCAGACGGGATATACCCAAGGACATTATGGGAAGCGAGGGAAGAGATTGCCGCGCCTTTGGCGATGATCTTTGCGTTCTCACTGTCCACTGGATTAGTACCAAATGATTGAAGGGTGGCAACTGTTATTCCCTTGTTCAAGAAAGGGAATAGGGATAACCCTGGGAGTTATCGACCAGTCAGTCTTACGTCAGCAGTGGGTAAATTATTGGAGAGGATTCTGAGAGACAGGATTTATGATTATTTGGAAAAGCATTGTTTGATTAGAGACAGTCAGCATGCCTTTGTGAGGGGCAGGTCAGGATTCACAAGCCTTATTGAATTCTTTGAAGATGTGACAAAGCCCGTTGATGAAGGAAGAGCAGTGGATGTGGTGTATTTGGATTTTAGCAAGGCGTTTGATAAGGTTCCCCATAGTAGGCTCATTCAGAAAGTAAGGAGGCATGGGAGGCAGGGAAAGTTAGCTGTCTGGATACAGAATTGGCTGGCCCATAGAAGACAGAGGGTGGTAGTAGATGGAAAGTATTCAGCCTGGAGCTCGGTGACCAGTGGTGTTCTGTAGGGTGTTCTGGGACCTCTGCTCTTTGTGATTTTTATAAATGACTTGGATGAGGAAGTGGAAGGCTGGGGTAGCAAGTTTGCCGATAACACGAAGGTTGTTGGAGTTGTGGAATGTTGTGGAAGTCTGTTGCAGGTTGCAACGGGACATTGACAGGATGCAGAGCTGGGCGAAGAAGTGGCAGATGGAGTTCAACCTGGAAAAGTGCGAAGTGATTCATTCTGGAAGGTCGAATTTGAATGCAGAATACAAGCTTAAAGACAGGATTCTTGGTAGTGTGGAGGACCAGAGGGATCTTGGGGTCCATGTCCACAGATCGCTCAAAGTTGCCACCCAAGTTGATCGGGTTGTTCAGAAAGTGTATGGTGTGTTGGCTTTCATTAACAGGGGGATTGAGTTTAAGAGCTGCGAGGTTATGCTGCAGCTCTATAAAGCCCTGGTTAGACCACACTCGGAATATTGTGTTCAGTTCTGGTCGCCTCATTATAGGAATGATGTGGAAGCTTGAGAGAGGGTGTAGAGGAGATTTACCAGGATGCTGCCTGGACTGGAGGGCATGTCTTACGAAGAAAGGTTGAGGGAGTTAGGGCTTTTCTCATTGGAGCGATGAAGGATGAGAGGTGACTTGATAGAGGGGTACAAGATGATGAGAGGCATAGATAGAGTGGATAGCCAGAGACTTTTTCCCAGGGTGGAAAGGGCTATCACCAGGGGGCATAATTTTAAGGTGATTGGAGGTAGGTTTCGGGGAGATGTCAGAGGTAGGTTCTTTACACAGAGAGTGGTGGGTGCGTGGAATGCACTGCCAGCGGTGATAGTAGAAGCAGATACATGAAGGACATTTAAGCGACTCTTGGATAGGTACATGGATGATAGTAGTATGAAGGGTATGTAGGTAGTTTGGTCCTAGAGTAGGTTAAAGGTTCGGCACAACATTGTGGGCCGAAGGGCCTGTACTGTGCCGTACTGTTCTATGTTCTATGTTCTATAACATCCACCGCATTCCCTTCATCAACATTCCCTGCTACCTCATCCAAAAGTTCATGTTGATAGTTAATTAAGGCGGACATGGAAAAATGATATTTAAGTTGAATGTTTTAAGCCGAGATTATTCTTTCATGGGAATTAAGCGTCAGCATTTGTTGCCAATCCCTAATTTCAATAGACAACCGAGTGGCTTGCAAGGCCATTTCAGCAGTAAGTTAAGAATCAACCACATTGCTGCAGGTCTCCAGTGACATGCAAGCCAGACCAGGTAAGGACAGAAAATCCGCTTCCCAAAAGGACATTGCTAAACCAGATGGATTGTTAATACAATTGATGATAGTTCCATGGCACCATTACTGAGACTACCTTTCAATTCCAGATTTTACTTTTACTTTTGATTTTCGATTAATTGAATTTAAATTCCACCGACTGCTGTAGTGGGATTTGAACTCCCATCCCTGGGGCATTTGCTTGGGCATCTCAGAGAGTGGGAAACAGCGAGAAAGATGCTGGAGCAGAAACAGACCGGGAGACATAGAGAGAGCTTTCATTTTGAGAGCAGGAAACAACGGGAGCGGAGCTGGAGCAGAAAGAGACCAGGAGAAAGAAGAGAGTTCACTCTGAGAGCGGCAAACAGCGTGAGTGTAGCTGGAGCATACAGAGACCGGGAGAGAGCTAGAGAGAGTTCACTGAGAGAGCGGGAAATAGCGAGAGCGGAACTGCAGCATAAAGAGACCAGGAGAGACAGAGCGAGAGTTCATTCAGAGAGCGGAAACAACGAGAACAGAGCTGGAGCATAAAGAGACCAGGAGAGAGGGAAAGAGTTTGGTCTGAGAGCAGGAAGCAGTGCTCGCGGAGCTGGAGCATAAAGAGACCGGGAGACAGAGAGAGAGTTCACTCAGAGAGCGGCAAACAGCGAGAGCAGAGCCGGAGCATTAAGTGACTCGGAGAGACAGATAGACTTCGCTATGAGAACATGAAACATTGAGAGCGAAACCAGAGCAAAAAGAGACCGGGAGAGAGATGGAGAGAGTTCTCTCAGGGAGCGGGAAACAGCGAGAGCGCAGCAGAGCCCAAAGAGATGGAGCGAAAGAGAACCAGAGCTTGAAAACAAATTAAACAGTGACGTCACATGAAAGCTGCAAGGTGTTTTGTTGGCGTGTAACTGCTATTAGGGAATAATTCTAAATATCTAAATAGCTAGATGTGTAACTGAAGTAAAGAGAAAAGCAAGGTCTACAGTTTGTTATGCAGTAAGTAGTTGTTTTTAGGGAATCAAGGTCCCTAGTGTAAATAACCTCTCATTTAAAGTAATTTAAAAGAGTGAATTAAGGGTATTTATGGCAAGGTAGCTCGGCAGCGTGAAGTGCTCCTCCTGAGCAATTTGGGAAGTCAGGGATGCATCCAGTGTCCAGAGCGAACATGTGTGCAAGAAGTGTCTCCAGCGGCAGCTACTCGAGGTCGGCGTTTCGGATCTGGAGCGGTAGCTGGGGACACTGTGGAGCATCCATGATGCCGAGATCATTGTGGATAGCACGTACAGGGAGGTGGTTACACCGCAGGTAAAGACTGTTCAGGCAGAAAGGGAATGGGTGACCATCAGGCAGAGTAGAAGAAACAGGCAGGTAGTGCAAGAGTCCCGTGGGTCCATCTCCCATTCTAACGGATTTTCCACTTATCATACTGTTGAGGGAGATAACTTCTAAGGGGAATGCAGCAATAGACAAATCTGTGTCACCACAGATAGCTCATCTGCACACGTGGGGAGGAAATAGATTGGGAGAGCTATAGTGTTAGGGGATTCTATCGTAAGTGGTACAGCTAAGCGTTGCTGTGGCTGCAAACATGACTCCAGGATGGTATGTTGCCTCCCTGGTGCTAGGGTCAAAGATGTCACGGAGTGGCTGCAGGACATTCTGAAGGGGGAGGGTGAACAGTCAGAGGTTGTTTAGATTAGATTAGAGATACAGCACTGAAACAGGCCCTTCGGCCCACCGTGTCTGTGCCGACCATCAACCACCCATTGATACTAATCCTACACTAATCCCATATTCCTACCAAACATCCCCACCTGTCCCTATATTTCCCTACCACCTACCTATACTAGTGACAATTTATAATGGCCAATTTACCTACCAACCTGCAAGTCTTTTGGCTTGTGGGAGGAAACCGGAGCACCCGGAGAAAACCCACGCAGACACAGGGAGAACTTGCAAACTCCACACAGGCAGTACCCAGAATCGAACCCGGGTCCCTGGAGCTGTGAGGCTGCAGTGCTAACCACTGCGCCACTGTGCCGCCAATGTGGTGCACATTGGTACCAATGACATAGGTAGAAAGAGGGATGAGGTCCTGCAACAATAATTTAGGGAGCTAGGTAGCAGATTAAAAAGCAGGGTCTCAAATGTTGTAATCGCAGGATTACTCTGGGTGCCACGTGATAGTGAGTATAGGAATAGTAGGATAGAGCATATGAATGAATGGCTGAAGAGATGATTCAGGAGGGAGGGCTTTAGTTTCCCGGATCACTGGGTCTATTTCTGGCGAAGGTGGGACCTATGCAAGTTGGACGGATTGCACCTGACCAGGAACAGGACCAACATCCTTGCAAGGAGGTTTGCTCGTGGTGTTGTGGATGGGGGGGGGCGGGGGGTGTGCGGGGGTTAAGCTTATTTGGAAGGGGATGAGAAACAAAGTGGAGGTACAGTAGTGGGTGATGAACTGTCAAATATAGAAGAAAACCTGAGTCAGTCTGGAAGGCAGAGCAAATATCGACCTGTTAAGGCACAAGCGAATTATGCAAGGCTGGATTGCATTTATTTTAATGCAAGGCAGATGAATTGAAGGCGTTGATTCGCACATGGGGTTATGATATTATTACTATCACAGAGACATGGTTGAGGGCAGGGCAGGACTGGCAACTCAATATCCCAGAGGACGCAATCTTCAAGAGTGACAGGTTGTGGAGGGTGGGTGGGGGTGGGCGGAAGCGAAGGTGGCATTGCACTGTTGATCAAGGAGTCAATTACTGCAGTAAGGAGGGCCGATATCTTAGAAGGTTCAGCAAATGAGGCCATATGGGTCGACCTTAAACATAAAAAGGGACCAATCACTTTGCTGGGAAATACTAAAGGCCTCCAAAAAGTCAGGGAGAGTTAAAGGAGCCAATTTCAGAGATGTGTCAAATTAATAGGGTGACAGCAGTATTGGATTTCAACTTCCAGAATATTAACTGGAATAGCCTTCGTGCAAAAGTCCTAAAGGAGACGTAACTCTGAAAGTGTATCCAGGCGAGCTTTTTGTTTAGTTTACTTTAGTATCGAGATACAGCACTGAAACAGGCCCTTCGACCCACCCAGTCTGTGCCGACCATCAACCACCCATTTATACCAATCCTACACTAATTCCATATTCCTACCACATCCCCACCTGTTCTTATATTTTCCTATCACCTACCTATGCTGGGGACAATTTGGAATGGCCAATTTATTTACCAACTGGCAAGTTTTTTGGCTTGTGGGAGGAAACCGGAGCACCCAGAGAAAACCCACGCAGACACAGGGAGAACTTGCAAACTCTGCACAGGCAGTACCCAGAATTGAAGCCGGGTCGCTGGAGCTGTGAGGCTGCGGTGCTAACCACTGCGCCACTGTGCCGCCCCAGCACATGAGCCAGCACGTAGAAAGTCCAACACGCGAAGTGGCGGTACTGGATCTAAACTTGTCCGTGTCATTGAAGGAGCATTTCGGGGATAGTGACCATAACTCTGTAAAATTTAAGGTAATTATGGAAAAGGAAAAAAGATGGACCAGAAGTAAAGGTACTGAATTGGGGGACTGCCGATTTCAGTGTGATACAACAGGATCTGACCAAAGTGGCTGGGAGCAGCTACTTGTCGGAAAGTGTACTCCAGATCAGTCGGAGTTATTCAGTAAAGAACCAGTAAGAGTTCAGGGCCAACATATTCCCGTACCGATGAAGGGTAGGACCAACAGGTCCATGGAATCCTGGATGTCAAGGGATATGGAGGATTTGATAAGGAAAGGCAAAACAGGCTCATGGCAGATTCAGAGGGCTCAAAACAGCGGAGGCCCTAGAGGAGTAGAGCAAATGTAGGGGGTTATTTTTAAAAAGCAATTATGAGAGATAAGAGGCAGCATGAAAAAGCACTGGTGAACAAGATAAAGGGAAATCCCAAGACGTTTTATCAGTATATTAAGGGAAAGTGGATAACCACGGAAAGAGAGGGGCCCATTGGGGACCAACGTGGCAATCTGTGAGTGGAGCCAGAGGATGTAGGTGAGGTTATGAATGATTACTTTTCATCTGCATTCACGATGCAGAAGGACAATGCCGATGTAGAGATCAGGGAGGGAGATTGTGATATATTTGAACAAATTAGCATTGAAAGGAAAGAGGTTTTCGCAGTTCTCGCGGGCTTTAAAGTGGATAAATTCCCAGGCCCAGAAGAGATGTTTCCGAGGCTGCATTGTGAGGCAAGGGAGGAGATTATAGGGGTTCTGACACACATTTTCAAATCCACTGTGGCCACAGGAGAGGTGCCAGACGACCAGATGACAGCGAATGTGGGAGCATTATTCAAGAAGGGTAGTTGGGATAAACCAGGTATTAAAGGCCAGGGAGTCTAACATCAGTGGTAGGGAAAGTATTGGAAAAGGTCTGAGGGACAGGATTAATCTCCACTTGGAGAGGTAATGTTTAATCAGGGATGGTTAGCATGGCTTTGTCAGGAGGAGATCGTGTCTCATAAATCTGATTGAATTTTTCGAGGATGTGACTAGATGTGTGGATGCGGGTAAAGCAATTTCTACAGTCTACATGGACTTCAGTAAGGCTTTTGCTAAGGCCTCACAAAGGAGATTGGTCAAGAACCTAAGAGCCCATTGGATCCAGGGCAATTTGGAAAATTGAATCCAATATTGGCTTCGTTGCAGAAGGCAGAGGGTATTTGTCGAAGGTTGTTTTTACGACTGGAAGTCTGTCACCTGTGGTGTACAGTAGAGATCATGCTGGGATTTCGGACTTCTCCTGAGGTCCAGACCATCATAGATACCAGAAGTCAGCCAATTAGGTTCATTCCACGTGAGCACAAAAATTGGCCAAAAAAAACTGCGTCGAACAAAGGCTGTTGACCCTGAAAATAGCCCAGTTGCAGTAATAAATACTTATGCTTCAGAACTAGCCGCAACCTTCGCCAAGCTGTTTCAGTAAAGCTACTACATAAACATCTACTGTAAAATGTGAAAAATTGGCCAAGTATGTCTTACCTACAAGAAACAGGACTAACCCAATCCTGCCAATTATTGGTGTCGTAAACATTGCTAGCACATGGCAATATGTAGCAATAAAATGCTCAACAATGCTCAATTTAGGTTGCACCAGGTGACTCAATCCCAGGCCTTATTATCACCTTGGACCAAACAGAGTTGAATTCCAGAGATGAGGAAAGAGTTACTGGTATAAATATGCTAAGTGAGTGGGCAGAAATTTAGCAAATGTGGTATAATATCTGAAACTGTGAACTTATCCACTTTGGTAGCGGGAATATTAAAGCAGAAAATTATTTAAATGGAAAGGGATTGCAAAACACAGAAGTAAAGAGAAATCTGGCTGTCCTCGTACATGAATCATTGGAGATTGGCATGGAGCGACAACAAGCGATTAGGAAGGCATATTGATTTTTTTATTACAAGTGGAATGGAATATAAAAGTAGGCAAGCTTTTCTACAGTTCCAGTGTATTGGTGAGACGACATCCAGAGTACTCTGTACAGCTTTGGTCTCTTTATTTCAGAAAGGATATAAATGCATTAGAGGCAGTTCAGAGACCCTTTATTCGACTGATACCAGGGATGGGAGTGGGAGTTTTATTATGAAGAAAGGTCGTACAGGTCAGGTCTGTATCCATTGGAGTTTAGAGGAATGTTAAATGATCTTATAGAAACAAAATATCCTGAGGGGACTTGATAGGGTGCATGCTGAAAGGATGGTACCCCTTGTGGAAGGGCTAACACTAGGGGACACAATGTAAAAATAAGGGGCCATCCATTTAAAATGGAGAAAAGGATTTTGTTTCTTTGTTGTTTTTCTCTCAGAGAGTTGTGAGTATTTGGAACTCACTTCTCCAGTGCGCAGTGGAGGCATGGTCTTTAAAAACTTTGAAGGCAGAGGAGTTTTAATTCTTGACTAACAAGGGAGTCAAAGGGTATCGGGGTTCGCTGGGAAAGTGGAGTTGAGGCCATAATCAGATCAGCAATGAACATATTGAATGGCGGAGCATGAACGAAGGCTCCGAATGGCTTACTCCTGCTGCTAATTCACATGTGCCTTTGATCGTAATTCTTTGCTATCCGGGCAGTATTTGACCGACTGTGGCATCAAGGAGCCATAGCAAAACTGAAGTCAATGGGAACCAAGTGGAAAACTTGGAACTGGTTAGTGTAATAATTAATGCAAAAGGAGAGTGAAATGATGATTGGAGACCAATCATCTCAGTCCCAACAAAACTGCTACGGGAGTTCCATGGCCGAGTGTCATAGGTCGAACTATCTTCATCTGCTTCATTAATGACCTTACCACCAGCATAAGGTCAGAAGTGGAGATGCTGATTGACAATTGCACAGTGTTCTGCACCATTCGCAACTCCTCAGCTGTTGAAGTAGATCATCCCCACATGCAGCAAGACCTAGACAGCATTCAGACAAGTAACATTCGGACAGCAGAAGTGCCAAGAAATGACCATCTCATGCAAGAGATAATTTAACCACATCTTCTTGACATTCAACCGTATAACATTTGCTGATTCCCCCACAATCGACATCCCGTGGGTGCTATCTACCAAAAAAAACAACTGGAACAGCCATATAAAAACTGTGGGTCCAAGAGAAGGACGTAAGAAAAACATTCTGCAGCGCTAGCTTGCTTCCTGACTTCCCCAAAGGCTTCCCACCATCTACAGGTCGCCAGTGAGGGGTATAAGGTAAAGCCTATCTCGGGTATAAAATTATAACGCGACCCAGGCCCGACCCGACAGCAGCCAACCAGAACCCGACCCTGGCGCGAACCCTTTAATTTGTTTTCATGTACGACCTGACCCGAAATATATGATTGAAACAGCAATAAAAATGTATATTAAAAAGTAAACAATGCCACCAGCTAATGGGATCGGCAATTAGTAGTTCAATTGGGAAATGCACATCAGTCGTACTGTCAGACAGTTCCTAGACTCTGCTAGGGTGCCTAAAGTAGACAAGATAAGTCAACAAGTGTGAGGATGAGCCACTACATTACTCTTGCATCAGCAAACAGTTCAGGAACCTAGACATGGTGCTGTCAGAGTGCATAACTAACATTTGTCTGATTTAGATCTTCTGCTACTTACATCTTGTCTACAATATTGAGGAAGGAGGTACTTGTAGCATTTGTTGCATTCTGGTCCCTGTACAATTTAAGTAGACATAGAGGGAACGTTCCACCTTACAAACTTATGGAAATGATGCAGGAAGACTAGCTGTCCCATCAAGGCTGCCCCACACCAAGATAGCTGGACCATCATGGATAAACACATCTTCCCTCTCCCTAACTCACATCTACATCTACTAGGAGTTTCAAAAAACATAAAAGCAATGGGCCAATGTGGGAAAAAGAAAGCTCAGCAAATTTCCTCTCCAATGCCCTGCACGGTTTTGTGAAAGGTAGGTCGTGCCTCACAAACATTATTGAGTTTTTCGAGAAGGTGACCAAACAGGTGGATGAGGGTAAAGCCGTGGATGTGGTGTATATGGATTTCAGTAAGGCGTTTGATAAGGTTCCCCACGGTAGGCTGTTGCAGAAAATACGGAAGTATGGGGTTGAAGGTGATTTAGAGCTTTGGATCAGAAATTGGCTAGCTGAAAGAAGACAGAGGGTGGTGGTTGATGGCAAATGTTCATCCTGGAGTTTAGTTACTAGTGGTGTACCGCAAGGTTCTGTTTTGGGGCCACTGCTGTTTGTCATTTTTATAAATGACCTGGATGAGGGTGTAGAAGGGTGGGTTAGTAAATTTGCGGATGACACGAAGGTCGGTGGAGTTGTGGATTGTGTCGAAGGGTGTTGTAGGGTACAGAGGGACATAGATAGGCTGCAGAGCTGGGCTGAGAGATGGCAAATGGAGTTTAATGCGGAGAAGTGTGAGGTGATTCACTTTGGAAGGAGTAACAGCAATGCAGAGTACTGGGCTAATGGGAAGATTCTTGGTAGTGCAGATGAGCAGAGAGATCTTGGTGTCCAGCTACATAAATCCCTGAAAGTTGCTACCCAGGTTAATAGGGCTGTTAAGAAGGCATATGGTGTGTTAGCTTTTATTAGTAGGGGGATCGAGTTTCGGAGACACGAGGTCATGATGCAGCTGTACAAACCTCTGGTGAGGCCGCACCTTGAGTATTGCGTGCAGTTCTGGTCATCGCATTATAGGAAGGATGTGGAAGCTTTGGAAAGGGTGCAGAGGAGATTTACTAGGATGTTGCCTGGTATGGAGGGAAGGTCTTACGAGGAAAGGCTGAGGGACTTGGGGTTGTTTTCGTTAGAGAGAAGGAGGAGGAGAGGTGACTTAATAGAGACATACAAGATAATCAGAGGGTTAGATAGGGTGGATAGTGAGAGTCTTTTTGCTCGGATGATGATGGCAAACACGAGGGGACATAGCTTTAAGTTGAGGGGTGAAAGATATAGGACAGATGTCAGAGGTAGTTTCTTTACGCAGAGAGTAGGAGGGGCGTGGAACGCCCTGCCTGCAACAGTAGTAGACTCGCCAACTTTAAGGGCATTTAAGTGGTCATTGGATAGACATATGGATGAAAATGGAATAGTGTAGGTCAGATGGTTTCACAGGTCGGCGCAACATCGAGGGCCGAAGGGCCTGTACTGCGCTGTAATGTTCTAATTCTAATTCTAATTCCCTGGCAGTCAAAAACCTGTCCAGGAGATTACATGGACCAAGTGTTACCTATAATGAAACTTACCTTCGATATGATGCAATATTTCTCACAGTCAATAAGTGATCGAGCTCCCTCTTGAAGCCACTGAGAAAGTCAGCACTCACCACACCAGCTGACAATGTATTCCAGAGGCTCTACCTTCTCTGGGAAACGAACCACCTAACATCCTGTCTATTCCTACGCATACGTGGTCTGATATACCTTTTTTAAATATTAAGCTCTGTTTAGTTTTCTGTCTGCAATGTTGCTTGTCTGCTAGTGTGAAACAATCAGTTGGCAAGTAATGGGCCAAAGGCTTGTTTTTGAAAATCAATTAGCATTACTTCTACAGCCATTATAGCTTGTTTGAAATTATCTACGTTTGATGGGAAAATATTGCCTTGATAATGCTAAACTGTTTAATGACTTCAAAATGGTATTGACATAAATCAAATTTTCCAGAGATAGAAACTGTCTATTCACTCCCATGGAACAGAACACCAGCCCTTTGGAATCAGAGGAATACTTCGTTCAAGGAACAGAAGCTATTAGGTTGACTAATATATACTGTAACGGCAGATTAACATGCCAGAGTGTTTTAATTCATTACAGTGTAAGATTTAGAATTTATACTTGGATGGCCAATTGCGATTATTCATCCACCCCGCACCCCCTCCCCGCCACCGCCCCCCCCCCCACCCCCCACACCCCCGGCACCATATATGCGAGAAACAAAACAGTGAGCTCAATGCCAATTGACTTCTAGACTACATACAATTAATATTGGTTCTATGCATATTCTTTGTTTTAATGTTCGCATTTGAAACATTGCATTATCAAAACGAAGATCATTTGAGTATAAGTTAGTCACATACGCACTCAGTGATGAGAATTAAGTAAATTGGATCCTGTGTTTTGGCTTAACTCATAATTCCGAGTAGACTTTGTCCAAAAGATTCATTGATGCAGTCAATTACACTCGCTTCCAATCAGAATGACACAGCTTACCAGATGTACATCACACAACAGCTACAACATGACTTTTCGCAAAAGCAATCCCTTCAAGGAATACCACAGTCGGCATTTTTTTTCTGTCCTCTTTCAACAACCGGGTAGATCTAATTCTTGATGTTTTTTATGTTAAGACAAATCATCAACATGCTTCCAGACAGGATGGTCTGGGCAGGGCACGACAGCTTTTTTTTCCAAGACTGCACTTGCAATGTTAAAACAAACAGTTACATAAATTTTATGTTAAGCATGTGTTATGTATAAATTGAGACATTAACATTCCTATAGAGGCAAATTTTAACTCACAAAACTGTTACTCAAATTATCCAGCAAACTTCATACCATTTTGGCAGCCACTTCAGTGAAATATGAATGTACGTTACAATCTACTCCTGGGTTTCCTATGGGCAGAGAAGACAGCCTTTAATTTGTGTTATTCAATTTCATGCTCTAAAGTCATTTTAAATACAGTTCCTTAGAACTACTATTCGCAAAAACTTCCAGGCTTAAAACCAGTCTGGAAAAATAAAACATGTGTTTCCACATTTCTAAAATCATAATCAACCATCACGTTTGGTTTAAAATGTCACACTTAAGTTTCAATACATAATATTTATTTATATTGGGGTTTTCACATAAGTGGACATGACATGTGGCACCAAGACTTCGAAAGCTAAACAGGCCAGTCCAGCCGGAACCGACCCGAGCCGACCCGAGCCCGAATGCTGGAGACAGAATATAGATCCGACCCGATCGGAACCAGACACATGCGGTCGGGTATGGTCGGGTAGACAGGCTTTAAGAACAAGTAACTAAAAAACAAAAGAGGTAGGTCATGAGGACTGTCTGAAAGAATGAAAACGCTGTGGCGACAGTGAGAAGTTTAGGTAGCGTTTTGGGCCGAGGCAGCTCAATGTATGGTCAGCATTCATGAAGTGATCAAAATAGCAGATGCACAAGGGTCCAGAATTGGATGAGCGCAGAGATCTCAGAGAGTTGTGAGACTGGGAGATTGCAGAATCAGGCAGTGGCGATGAAGGGAAATCAAAACAAGAATGAAAAATTTAAATTCAAGGTGCTGTTTACTCGGAGCCAATGTTGGTCAGTGAAGAGTAAATGGGATTTGCTGTGAATGAAGACGTAGCCAGTAGAGTTTTCAATTACCGCAAGTTTATGGAGCTGGCCTATATATGCCATAGAACTTCGTAACGCCTGGGCAGTGAATAGTAGTCATAGAGCAAAGATAACTCCTTTCCCCCGTTCAGTCTAATTGTGAAACTAATGCTACAGGTTTGGTGGGAGGACAGTTGAAGATAAGAGGAAAAGCGAATGCTTCATCAATTCGAGAATCCACTGACAAGTTGAAGGGAAATGTTTCTTTTAGTGATAAACACACAGTGAGAATTCTTGAGCTACAAGTGACTGGGCTCAGAGCAACTGGTAAATGCACTGACAGCTGTATTGTGTTATAAATTTTACTGACCTGAATGATGAGGATTTAAGCCTTCATCATCTTCATGTTTCTGCGTCACGTTATTTGGCTGCTTCCAGTTCTACTTATGGGAACAATGATCTTAAAGGAACTCATGCTATTTTAAAATAAAACAGAAAATGCTGGAAATATTCTGGAGATCAGGCAACATCTGTGGAGTGAGAAACAGAGTTAATGTTACAGTGTAATTTTGTTAGAAGTGAAATGAGTTAAAGCAGTAAGAGTTTATAAGAAAATACGGAGCCAGGGGAAGAGGGGTGTGGAAATAAAAGCAACAATTTGCATGTATACAATGTCGGTTTATTGATAAGTCCAGTCCCGAGGTCAATGTTGTCGAGGTGGAAGAAGATGGTTTCAGTGATGGAGCAGATATGGGGTCGAAAGTTCATCTCAGACTAAATTCGGATGCCAATGTTGTGAATAGCCTGCTTCATGTTCAAAGCATGACCATGAGCATAAATGAAGCTGCTGGCTAGGGGAAAGTTGAAATTGGAGAAAGTGATTTTGGTATTCCCAATATTTAACTGGAGAAAATTTCTGGAATTCGTACTTATGCAATTCTGAGTGTCAGCCAAGCACTGTGACAAATCAGAGTCAGTGGAGAGGGTTAAAAAGGTGACAATGAGGTGGTGTCAGCATCACGTAGATCCTGATGTATCGTTTTTGGATGATGTCGCTTCGGGAATGCGTGCAGATGAGAAACAGAAAATGGGCAAATATAAATCCTTGTGGACATCTAGAGGTAATGGTATGGGAGTAAGAAGAGCAGCCATTGTAAGTGAACTCTGGCAACAGCTGGACAGCTCCTCTGTCCAAGAATGTGAGGCGACCCATGCTGTATCAGTTTCCTGTGTCTATGAACACATCAGTGCATTTTGCCTTAGCCAACAGCTGGCTGTGTTAAGAAAAAGTGCATTTCCCTTTGTCTAAATATGTGAAGCATTATTTCGTTCACCGGTTTATGTGCTTGTAAACATTCACACATTTCCCTTCATAAAACATAGTGAGGACCCCATGGCATATCAGCTCGGTTTGTGTCGACCTGGGACGTGGTGAGCTAGAGCTCTGGAAGCTTGTTCAGGAGAAATAGGAGGATCCAGAGGATAGATCAGCGGGATTCACTCGAGGTAACAGTGGGGCAGCAGGAAGAGAAGCCATTGTTCGTCATACTGTTGCTGCAATTATATTGATCAGAATGGAACCACGTGAGAGCAGTTCCATCCAGCTGGACGACAATGGAGTGGCTTTGGAAGAGGATGATATGGTCAGCCATGTCAACGTCTGCAAGCAGTTCGAGCAGGACGAGGGGGAATAGTTTCCCTGTATCACAGTCACTTAGGCTGTCACTTGTCACTTAGAAACGAGAAGGTGCGGTACTCTGGTAAGGGTGGAAACCTTACTGGAGTGATTCCAATTTGGAGTTCCATGAAAAATGGAAACGGAGTTTGGAGACGACATAAGGTTATGGGACTTTCAAAAGGAAAGTGCTGTTGGACATCCGCGTGTAGTTTACAATGGCAGAGTGAATAAAGTTGCTTTTGCTTTGAGGCAAGCGGTGGTAAAGGCAGAGTTGAAGGGGTGGGGGCATTACGGGATGAGAGAGAACAGTTAATATCAGCTAACATCGAGGTCAGGAAGATACGTTGTGAAGCCAGAAGTTTACTGGGAACAGGGTCAAGGAAGCAGGAGGTGCATCTAATGGACGCACTCAACTCGGAAAGAGCATGAGGAGAGATAGGAGAGAAACTGGAGGAAGTTTAAAGTTCAGTGGTAGCACAGAGGGAACCATAAATAAAGTTTAGTCGTGTGGGATAGGGATAGGGAACGAAGTGGCAGATGCAGATGATCAGATGCTCTCAATCTGATTGACAATGAAGTCCAGGAGCTCCTCGCAGTACTTGTATGTGAATGTTCAGGGGACTGGTAAGAGGGATTTGAGAAGTTGATTTGCATGTGAAAGAGAATCCGGCGTTATCTTTGCTTTTCAGCTGAGCCTGGGATAGTGAGCAGTTGTGGCAGAGGAGACGAGGACCAGCTGGTGCTTTATGTGATCCGGTCAGATTAGGTCAACTCCCAATTTCAATGCTTCGGGGCCCTTCACACAGCACACAGTTCTGAGTAGACATTCTTTGAAGATAGCTTTCAAAGTATTGGGTCTGTACAGGTAATCAGTATCCAGAGGCTTGTTTAATGCAGCTGTTCATGCGGCTCAGTCACATGTTACTTGAGAACTTTTTTAAAAAGATATTCCAAAACAATTTTACAGTGTTTTTCAATATTTCTTAAAATAGATTCAGTTACCTAAAGAAGCTATGGGGTAAATAGGTGATTAATTCTAGTTGTTTAATTGAATGTAACTAACGTGGTGCACTCCATCTAAGTGTCACAGTGAACGTCGCCCACAGGGATAAGTGAGGTCTCCTTTGACAGAATTGACACTTTTCAGTCAGAGTCTCGCAGTCATCACTTTAGGACATGGAAAATGGTCTATCCAATTATCTTTGAATTTGAATGCATCTTCTATACAATTCTTGCAGCCATTGGCATTACCCGTAAGGCAAAAACAATGGTTATAGTGCAAACCAGTAGAACTGTTCCTATTCTTTTTTTTCCATTTTCTGTTACTGCAACATATCAGTATTAATAGGTTTGCACATAGGAAAGTGATGGTGCTTGTGTGTGTGCGTCAGCAAGTTAGCTAGAGAGAAAGAGAGATGGAAACAGGGAATATATAAAACGCGTGATTGCCGTTTGTGATATAGTTGTCTGTTGCATTGTATCAATTCATGTAATACTTTCAGCAATCTTCTTAATATGCTTTCTTGATTGAAATAACCAACCATTTTGAAGCTTCAACACCAGAGAAAACGGCGGGTTATTCACCAGTTCTATGTTCTGGAAAATGTCCTACCTCTGATAGATGCTGTCATCAGATGGAATATAAACTTCCATCATCCTTTGAGAAAGTGCACCTTTGCTTGTGTTGAGGTTTCAACATATTCGTTGTATTGACAGAAATATCAAGTTAACACCGAGGGACAAGCAAACCATTTTCACCCAAAAAGTAAGCAGTTTATGCCAGACAGTTTTCGATGAATTTTCCACGAGATTCTGGGCTCTGAAAAATGGCAGCTCTATTTATACTTTTGCTACTGAAAGAACAACAATCATTCATTGATTGAAAAGAAAAAATAGTTGTCAAAACAGACTGCATGCTCAATATCAATGATAAATTAAAGAAAGAAAACGCTGGAAATAATCAACATGTCTTGCAGCTTCTGTTGTGAGAGAAACAGAGTTAACGTTTCAGTTCGTTCAGTTCTATAACCCTTCATCAGCAACGTTTTCTCTTCTGGAGACCTGCGATAAGAGGACAGGACAAACGTTGTCGGCTCTCCACTGGTGAGGGTGCTGTCCAACAGTCATCTGTGTATGAACTCGATTGGTTGTAAGGTAGCTCTGTATGAACAGTGCGTTTCAATCTTTCAAAGGGATACTTTACTGTTTAAACTAGATAGGATGGCAAAACAATGGAGAATGGTTTATCCATAATGAGCAAAGGTCTTCATAAATTGTGTTTGGATAGATAACAATTTGCGAGTCCATTGATTTGGCATGCAGGAGAGGTTTTGCTTGACAAGGCTAAACGGGTCATTGTTTAATCCAGTTGAAACAGGCGGATATATGCTCAGTGTCAATACTATATATAAAAATTGCAATCTAAATGGAGAAAGCCGAACATTATGTCAAGCAAATTCATAGGTGGTGGACAATGTGGGCTCAATACTCGCTAATCCCAGATTTTCCCAGACATGGACAGAGTGTTTGGGATTTCATCATCCAACAGAGCTGGGAACTGAGGCAGCATCAATCGAGGCTGAGAGAGAAAAGAATAAATTATGTCGGGGGAAAAGAGTTGGACGGTGGAGAAATCAATAAAGAGGAGGATGATAACTGGAATGGTGCAAGAATGTCACTTGAGTGAACTTTCCCCTTTGGCTGCTTTCCCTTTAAGTAAAATATATATGTATAAACGTTGTGCCAGCTCCACGTTATTTTATTCATCAGATCTACTCAAGAGTTACCATTCTCAGTATCACTGGACACGGGGCAAATTCCCTAAATCTCTGAGCTATTCATTTATTTTTCCTGAGTCTCCCTCCATCGTCTGTGTGTCCATTGCGGAGTTTCCAACACTGGTTGACTCAGGAAGTTTAGATTGGAAATTTGGGTGAATTAAAGTGTAAAAGGGGATATGAGAACATATGTGATTTCGTTGCTCGTTTCTTCTTTAGTTGCACCCTTTGATTTCATTATTAATCTTATTGCAAGCCTTTACCTTCATCCCACAATTC
Organism: Heterodontus francisci; assembly: GCF_036365525.1. Classification (NCBI taxonomy): domain Eukaryota; kingdom Metazoa; phylum Chordata; class Chondrichthyes; order Heterodontiformes; family Heterodontidae; genus Heterodontus; species Heterodontus francisci. The sequence goes on from NC_090391.1 coordinate 31,758,633, forward strand.
ACTTTTTTCATTTTGTTTATTTTGGTCCACATCAGTGCCCACTCAACAAAAACATCTTGTGTTAATACAGCATATTTCATTTATTGAATCATCCCACAGCGATTCAAAGAAGTGTTGTGGAGCAACATTTCACAAAAGGCACATAAAGAAATAATACAGCAGATGACCAAAGTTTTGGTCAAAAAGGTAGTCTTTAAGGGAAATCTTAAGGGAGATAGGGAGGAAGAGAGGAAAAGAGGTTTAGGTAAGGAGTTCCAGAGCTTAGGACCTAGGCAGATGATAGCATGAAAGCCAATTGTGGAGCAATTAATATCAAGGATGCTCAACAGGTCTGAATTCAAGAACAGATACCTTGGAAGATTGTCGAGCTGGAGGAGCTTGGGGAGATCATTTGGGGCGAAGCAATGGAAGGAATTTAGAACAAGGATGGTTTTATTTTACAAACGAGGTGTTGCCTAAACCGTAGCCAATGTAGGTCAGTGAGCACAGGGATGATTGGGCAAAGGGACCTTATGTGATTAAGGACACGGGCAGCAGGGTCATGGATGACTTCACGTTTATGGAAGGAAGAATGTGGGAGACCAGTCAGGGGTGGCTTGGAACAGTCACGTCTGGAAGTGCCAATGGCATGGATGAGAGTTTCAGTGGTAGATGAGTTGAGGTGGAGGCCGATTTGGACAATGGACAGGGGTTGAAATAGGTGATCTTAATGTCAGCGCGCATATGAATTGGAATCTGATCTCAGAGTCCAATATGACATTGTTCAACCTCAGAGAGTGGCCAGGGAGCTGGTTGGAATTGATGGCTATGGAGCGGAGATTGTGGCAGAGGCTTCAATCTCCAAATATTTAACTGGAGGAAATCTCAATTCATCAGAAATGTCAGACAAATGATCTAATCATTTATAGGCGGTGCAGGAGTTGAGAGAGGTGGTAGATCTTGATGTTGCCAATGTAGTTGTGGTAACTGGCGCTGCATTTTTGGATGATGTCGCCAAATGGCAGCATGTTGATGAAAAATAGGAGCGGGTAAAGGATAGATCCTTGAGGAGTGACCACAGAACGGTGCGGGAGCAGGAAAAGAAACCATTGCTGGTGAATCGATGGCTGTGATTAGTTGGATAAGCATGGAGCCAGTTGGGTCCATCCCATTCAGCTAGATTGTCATATTAGTATTGCCTTGTTTTCTTCGTCCATTTTGTAATATTTTACTGGTGTCATTCAGGTTATTGTTCATTGATTACAATATTAAATATTCTTACATATTTCCCTCAATATGCTATTTAACTCAGTTTCCTAAAGTTTTTAATCTATTTTCGGTTTTTTCTTTTTGTAATTGGCCTCATTGCAACCCAGTTCACTCTTGTTTACAGATCCAATTGCAATTAACAAAGACAACAAGAAGCCTGGGCCTAGTGCGTAGATTTTGGGAGAGGTTCTTGGGATGATCTAATGATGAATATTTTTTCTCTCTCTTACAGTGAATCTTCTGGTGGTTGTGATCCTGTCCCGAGGAAAGTGCGGTCTCTGCAAATGTGTCACTTGTTACCTCGTGGCTATGGCAGTGGCAGATCCAACGATGGTGATAATTGAAGTCATACTGAAGCGAATTAACAATATTTACTTGCCAATACATATCTTGTTCATTACTCCAATATGCGCCCTGAAACTTGTCACAAAGATGCTGCTCCTGAACTGTTCAGTTTTGTTTACAGTCGCTTTCACCTTCGATTGCTTTGTATCTATTTGTTGTCAGAATTTCAGACCAAGATATTGTACACAGAGAATGGCAAACGTGGTCGTTGCAACCGTGTGTGTACTTAGCTGTCTAAAGAGCATCCCCTTTTACTTTATAAAGCAACCCAAGCTTACAATTAACAATATTCCGTACTTCTGCATTGAAACCGTTGCCTATTAAACCTCACCCTTATGGACGGCGTACGAGTGGTTCAACAGGATTTTAACCCCTTTATTTTGCCGATATTTTTCATCCTGTTGTTCAATGCTCTCACTGTAAAACATATTCTAAAATTTAACATAGTCCACCGGACACTCATAAGTCACATCAATAATCAAAATGATCCAGAGAGCGAGAAACAGAAGAGGGCAATGATCTTGATTTTCACTCTATCTGCTAATTTCATTCTTCTCTGGATGACACATGTTGTACATTCCCTAATGTGGCGGGTGACAAACTACAATTATACAAACAAATACTATCGCAACCCAATATACATCACCCAGCAAACGGGATACATGCTGCAGCTTCTCAGTTCTTGCACCAAATCGTGAATCTATGGACTTACACAAAGAGAATTCAGAGAAGAGCTGATGAATGGGATGAAGTATCTGGTCACACTGAATGGGAGATTATGTCAATAGCAAATAATTGGGAGAAAGCTGGATCAGGCTGTGTAAATATCAACCCAGCTTCTTCTTCTATTTCGTAACACTGACTGGTGATGGACCGAAACAGGCTGGTGCTCTGCGAGAGAGTTTGACAATAATACAATAGGCAGAAGAACGGGCCTGCCTCTCGCATGGGTATGAAATAGAAAAAAATAAGCATCTGAAATGCAACCAAAAAAAATGTAAAACGCAGAAGAAGAGGATAAAAAAATTGGGAACACACCTGAACACCGTGAAGCACGTAATAATAAAATGCTAATTGGGACACAACTGACAATCGTGAAATGTTCAATAATAATGCACATTGGACACGATCAGTTAAATGTGGAACAAATAACAATGAGGTGAATTGTATTAAATCTGGTAAATGTGAAGTGTTCAATAATAATACATGCTAGAATACAACTGTAAAATATGAAGAGTTTAATAACATTGCAGTCTTGATCAAATCAGGCAGATGTGAGACTAGTAATTATAATGCACATGGGCACATCAGGAAAACATAATAATAACGAACACAGGCCTGCATTGTGGTAAATGTAAAGCATTTAATGTAATGAACACTAGACCACATTGTGCTAATGTGACAATTATAATGGGAATATACAGTACACCAAATCTGTTAAATGTGACACATTTAACAATAATACACACTGGGCAACAATTGGTCAAGTTGAAACGTTTAATAATAAATGATGTGCACTGGGCCACATCTGGTAACAATGAAGCATTTAGCAATATTACACACTAGACCGCATCTGGAAAGTGTAAAACAATTATTAATAATAATAATAATACACACTAGACCGCATCCAGAAAATGTGAAATATGTAATAGTGATAAATACTGGACCACACGTGGCAAATGTAAAGTGTTTAATAATAATTCTCAGTGGGCAGCATCTGCTAAATGTGAAACATTTGTTTCTTACGCACACTGGACCCCATCTGGTAAATATGAAGATTTTAATAATAGTTCACATTTGACCACATCTGGTAAATTTGAAGCTTTGAATAATACTGCACACAAGACGGCAGCTCGAAACTGTGACGCATTTAATAATAATAGAGGAGACTCACGTTTGTTAAATGTGAAGTATTTAATAATAAGGTCAATTAGATCACATCTGGTACAAAAACTAAGCATTCAATAATTATTCATACTACACTGCTTCAAGCCAATACAAAATATATAATAGTAATGTATACTGAGCCACATCCAGTAAATGTGTATAATGTAATAATGTTGCATATTGGGCAGCATCTGATAAATGCGAAACATTTAACAATAGGGCACGCTGGACCACATCAGGTAAAAGTGAAACATTTAATAATATTGTACACATAATCACATCTGGCAAAAGTAAAATATTTAATAGCAATATACACATTGACCACATCTGGTCAATGTGAAGTATTTAATCATGCTGCGCACTGGCAGCAACAAATAAATGCAAAACATTTAATAATAATGTACAGTAGACTTAATGTGGTAAATGTGAAGTATTTAATAGTGAATCACACTAGACATATCTGAACCTTCTGAAGCATTTAATAATAATAATAATGCATACTGGACCACACTGGAATGTGTGAAACTGTTACTAGTAATGCACCCTGGCAGCATCTGGTAAATATGAAACATTTAATAATAAGGCAAACGAGACCACATCAGGGATAAGTGACACAATTTATAACAATGTACACCAGACTGTATCCGGAAAATGTGAAAAATGTAATAGTAATACACACTGGACTATCTCTGATAAATGTAATTATTTAATAATAAGGCTCACTGGGCAGCATCTGAAAAATGTGAAAAATATACTGCTAACGCACATTAGACCACATCTGGTAAATGTTAATCCCTTAGTAATAATGCATGCTGGGCTACATCTGGTAAATGTGCAGCCTTTAATAATATGGCCCACAAGAGCACATCGGTAAATAAGAAGTGTTCAATAATAATTCGCTCTAGACCACATCTGGTAAATGTGAAACATTTATTAATAATGCACAATAGACTATATCTGGTCAATAAGATGTATTTATTAAAAGCGCACATTTGATCACCTCTGGTAAACGTGAAGCCTTTAATACTAATTCACACAGGACTGCAACTCGAAGATATGAAGCATTTAATGATACTACACATAGGACCACATTTGGTAAGTGTGAAGCATTCAGTAATAATGCAGACTGGACAGCATCTGGTAAGTGTGAAGCATTTAATCAATATGCCCACTAGATCACATCTGGTAAATAAAGAAGCATTCACTAATAGTTCACATTGCACTGCATCTGATAAATGTGAAACATTTAATAATAATGCACATTGACCACTCTGGTAAAAATGTATTTAGCAATAATGCACATTGGGCAGCAGCTAATAAATGTGAAGTATTTAGTAATGATGTGCACTGGACCACATCAGGTAATTAAGAAACATTTAATAATAATGCACACTAGCTCACATCTGGAATGTATGACATTTATATAATAATGCACACTTGGAAGCATCCGGTAAGTGTGGAACATTTAATAATAAGGCACGCTAGACCAAATCTGGTAAATGTCAAACAATAACAATGCAAACCAGGCCTCGTCTGGAAAAATGTGAAATATGCAGTAGTAATTCACACGAGAAGATACCTGGTGAATTTAAAGTATGTAATAATGCCAATCACCAGAAGTAGCATGCGATAGATAAGGGTAAGCGACCCCACATAGATTTTTGTTGAACACGGGGGTTAACGGTGAAACAACCAAGGTAGGCAGATGGGGTTAAGATCCAGATCAGCTGAGATGTCACTGAATGAGAGCAGGATCAAGGAGCTGAATGATCTCCTCCCGTTCCTATAACAGAGAGGGAGAGACAAAGGCAGTGAGAATAAATGGGATCCCTGTCTCACTAATATAAATTATGCTTTCAGAACTGATTATTGTGGAACATCACTTCCCTCTGGGAGCAACTGGAAAAACACCAGTACAGTGTCAGTTGTGAAATTGTAATGCGTTTATTGAGACATTGAAAACGCAGTATTGCTGTGCAATGAAATGTGCATTACTTTATAAAATTATTGAAGCATCTTAACTATCTATCAATGCAAGGCCGCTTCCCAGAAAGAAATACAACCAAATTCTCCTGTCATATTGGATTGTCGCCTGGCCTCAGAACAGAGAAGAAATTAGTTAGAGTAAGGAAGCAATCCCGCAGCGCTAACAGCTTAAAACATCCATACTATCAATGTAAAGGCATCTGGCACATTCCATAAGGGTCACATTGTCATTCCTGGCAGTTTTTTTTTTTGCCGGTGTCTTTTTGTCTTGGCAGCTGAACAGGGATTTTTCTTTTGAATCATCTGTTCTGCAGGTGTCTGGACATTGCTAGCAAAGCCTAACATATATTGCCCATCTTTAATTGCCATTGAGAAGATTGTGCTGAGCTGCCTGTTTGACCCGCTGCAATCCATGTCGGGCAGGTACACCCACAGTTCTATTAGGGAGGGAGTTCCAGGATTTTGACCCAGTGTCCGGGTTATTCGATTCACTAGGATACTGTTCCCAGCTCGGTTTAAGTGGAACAGTTCCCTCTTTCCCCATTACTGATGCTAGTAGAGGTAAGGGGGATCGTGCCAGGGAGTGGGACTGACTGCATAGTTCCGTGGAGAGCTGGCATGAACTGGATGGGCCGAATGGCCTCCTTCTGTGCCATGAAGGACACTGTGACTCTAAGACTCTATGACTCCCGCTTCTACAATCCCAAAACATGGTGAGCGCTGCACACCTTTGTGAAATTCCACACCCACATTCACCTGGTTAACCCACTGTTCAAATTCTTGCACCGGGGGCCAAGTTGGTGTTTTATGCCCATACTCCGCCGAAACAGCGATTCAGTATGCAGTTACCTCAAGACGTTTGGGAATACAAAAGGATGGAAGTGCTGTTTCAGGTGCATGCGTTCATAGCAAGAACCCTTCTGGAGTCGCTGTGTTCAGTTCAAGAATCTATTAGCCTTTGAGAAGTTGCAGCACAGATTGACTGGATGATATTGAGCTCATTGGGTTACATTATGAGGGCAGGTTGCTTTAGTGAGGTTTGTATTCCGTTGTCTATAGAAGATTGATGGGAGGTAAAATCGAGGTACTTATTATACAACAATATACATCAAGAATTTGGATGTGGGGACCAAACATAATTATTCCAAGTTTACAAATGACACAGGATTAGATGGGAATGTGGGTTAAGAGGAGGATGTGAGGGGATTTTTGCAGGCTGAGTGAGTGGAAAAGAGCATGGCAGATTAAATATAATATGGAAACATGTGAAGTAGTCCACTTTGGTAGGAAAAACAGAAATGCAGAGTTTTGCTAAAATGGTGAGAGGTCAGAAAGTGTTGTTATCTAAAGGGACCTGGCTGTCCCTGTTCAAGAGTCATTGGAAGGTAACATATAGGTGCAGCAAACAATTAGGAAAGCAACTGGCATGTTGGTCTTTATTGGAAGAGGGTTTGAGTACAAGTGTAAATAACTCTTGCTGAAATTGTATAGAGCATTGGTGCGACTGCACCTGGAGCATTGTGCACAGTTTTGGTCTCCTGACCTAAGGAAAGATATACTTGCCATAGAAGGAGTACAACAAAGGTTCAGCAGACTGATCCCTGAGATGGCAGGTTTGTCCTATGAGGAGAGATTGAGGAAACTGTGCCTGTATTCTCTGGTGTTTCGAATAATGAGAGGTGATCTTATTCAAATATACACAATTATTACAGGGCGTGACACGTTGGATGCAGGAAGGATGTTTTCCCTGGCTGGGGAGTCTAGAACCAAGCGACACAGTCTCAGAATAAGGGGCAGGCCATTTAAGACTGAGAGGAGGAGGAATATCTTCACTCAGAGGGTGGTGAATCTTTGGAATTCCCTATCCCAGCGGGCTGTGGAGTCTCAGTCATTGAGTATATTCAAGACAGAGATGGATATGTTTTTAGATAATAAAGATATCTAGGGATGTGAAGATAGAGCAGGAAAATGGTGTTGAGGTAGAACATCAGCCATAGAGTCATAGAGTCATGCAGCACAGAAAGAGGCCCTTCGGCCCATCGTGTTGCATGTTCCAGTTGCATGGCGGAGCAGGCTCAAGGGGCCGAATGGACTAGCCCTCTTCCTATATGAGAGCGAGCAGCTCAGGAGCAAAATCAGGAGGCATATTTGCACACAACAGTCACAGAAAGTTGATACTCTTTCCCACAAAGGGCGGTTGATGGTGCCACATAGTTGCAGCTTTAGAGACTGCGATATTTGTCTTATACAGGTATCACGGGTTGATGGAACTAAGGCGGATAAAGAGAGCTGAGGTGCAGAACAGCCATGATATAATTGAATGGTATCAAGCATGCAGGGCTGAATGGCCTACTCCTGTTTGCTATTTTCAAAAACGTCGTTTGATTGACATGTATAGGAAACGCCATACCAAGAGTGGGGTACGGATTCGCTTGCAGATTCTGTTTCTCAAGCTGGCTGTTTGGAAACAAATAATCTCTCTTGGCAACATTGAAAGAAGTGTCAATGATCATCATGTTGCTTAGCACTGGACCTCTTGTTGAGGGGGCCATGCCTTGTGCCCAGGAGATCTGTAAATGTTCTAAATCTTTACTGCTGCATAGAGGGTGAAGTCCTCACCGAGGTTTCGGGTGGTCTCTGACTGACACTGAAGTCAATGGTGAAATTGGTCATAAAAATCAACCCACTGTCTTAAAATCTGTTCAAAGTTAAGTGAAATTCTCTTAGCAGTGGACGGCAGCAGAAGGAATCGAAAATTAAATGTTAAAAATGCCTTGTTTAGACCAAACAATACTCTTCCTAGTCCGCACATAAACCGACAGTGAAACAGTATCTGCTGTACAATACTTGTATCTGGTTATATAACAGTATATGTAACATATACACTGTAAAAGTCCAAACGTAATTGCCAATGCCCTTAATTTCTTATAGATTGAGCAGCTCTGCTCTTCACTGCTCAAAGATTCATGATATAATGAGGTTCAATCCACTGAGACAAACACAAACTGTTCACTTCCCTTGCCTGTGTACATTTCTGTGGCCATTTTAAGATAGTTCGCAATGTGAACGGAAAACTATTTGTCCTCACGAATATTTATTCATAGAACAAGGTAGCTGAGATATTAAAAGCAGAACATGGACTCAGTAGAGAAAGCAGCAAGATATTAGGGCACTTCTTCCTAAGTGTATGAATGAGTAAAATAAGAGGCAACATCAAACGATAGATATAACCTTCTGGGCCATTTTAAACTTACTTAGTTTCTCTTCGGTTGTACGTTCAGCTTAAGGACAGCGTCTAAATGAAACAAAACAAAGCAATAAATCATAGATGTGCAAATAATTAAAATATTTGCTCGTGTTTTGAAGAGTTATATGTTGATTGATAGATCTTCCTCATTTTCACATCAATATATCATTGCACCTAATGAGCATTCCCGATTTTATTAACTCCAGGTTTGGCAACCGTGCCTTCAACTGCCTGGTCCTCAAACTCCCGAATTCCCTCTCTAACCCTCTACAATGCTCTACCGCTCTTCCTTCCTTTAAGATGCTCCTTAAAGTGGACCTCTTTGAGCAAGCCTTTTTACCACCTGCCCGATTATCGCTTTATTTGACTCAATATCTAATTTTGCTGGATAACCTTCTTGTGAATTTCTTTTGATTGTTATGGTACATTACAGGCGCTATATAATTATTGGTAGTTATTGTATCATATGGAAGGAACACTGACTCTACTGCCAAGTGTTGGGAGCAACTGGTACTTGACAAACCCTAATGGCTCTTTGATTGTTCATGAAGAAGCGAATGTACCTCCTTTGCTGACCTTCCCTTTTCCATTTCAACTCTTGCTGCAGATGCTTACGGGATGGCCAAGATTTCCCTGGAGATGGGCAGCAGATTTTCTGTGTGTGACTTGTTATTGTTACGGCTCACACGAATGCAGCATTAGATTGTTCAGTCCTGAGCTGACCAATAGTCACAATGATTATCTAACTGTATAACTTTTCACTTTGACTATGAATGTGTATTTATCCATGTGCTGTAGTCCGAAGAATTTCCACATCGAAATGCATTAACGATAACATATTTGGTTAGCTGCCATTTTTGATATTGTTCCCTATCTACAAATCCTGACCAGCTGTTGTCATGTTTCATATCCTACCGACGTGTTACTGTCTTCCCATTATAACAACCTATGGCCACCACATCTCCACCATTGGAAACTGTCTAGGTAAATAGAATAGGAGGTTCAGTGTACAATTGGATAAAACATTGGCTGAGCGACAGAAACTGCGAGTCACCATAAATATGAACTTTTCAGATGGTAGACTGTGGTGTTCCCCAAGGGTCATTTCTGAGACCACTGTTCCTTTTAACTATACATTTACTTAATAAATCTGGAATTAAAAGCTAGTCTAATGATGGCCATGAAAACATTGTCGATTGTTGTAAAAACCCATTTGGTTCACCAGTGTCCTTTAGGGAAGGACATTACCTGGTCTGTCCTTACCTGGTCTGGCCTACATGTGACTCAAGACCAACAGCAATGTGGTTAACTCTTACGTGCCCTCTGAAATGGCCTAGCAAGCCACTCAGTTGTACTTAACCGCTACAAAGTCAATAAAAAGGAATGAAATAGGACGGACCACACAGCATCGAACTAGGCACCGGAAAGGACAACGGCAAACCCAGCCCTATCGACACTGCAAAGTCCTCCTTACTAACTTCTGGGGGCTTCAGCCAAAGTTGGGAGAGCTGTCCCACAGGCTAGTCAAGCAACAGCCTGACATAGTCATGCTCACAGAATCATACCTTACAGACAATGTCCCAGACAATGCGATCATATTCCCCGGGTATGTCCTGTCCCACCGGGAGGACAGACCCAGCAGAGGTGGTGGCACAGTCGGATACAGTAGGGAGGCTATTGCCCTGGGAGCCCTCAACATTGATTCCAGACCTCATGAAGTCTTATTGCATCAGGTCGGACATGGGCAAGGTAACCTCCTACTGATTACCACCTACCGCCCTTTCTCAGCTGACGACTCAGAACTCCTCCATGTTGAACACCAGTTGGAGGAAGCACTGAGGGTGGCAAGGGCACAAAATGTACTCTGGGTGGGGGACTTCAATGTCCAACACCAAGACTGGCTCGGTAGTGCCACTACTGACCGAGCTGGTCGAGTCCTAAAGGACATAGCTGCTAGACTGGGTCTGCGGCAAATGGTGGGGGAACCAACACAAGGGAAGAACATACTTTACCTCGTCCTCACCAATCTACCTGACGCAGATGCATCTGTCCATGACAGTATTGGTAGGAGTGACCACCGCACTGTCCTTGTGGAGACGAAGTCCTGCCTTCACATTGAGGATACCGTCCATCGTGTTGTGCGGCACTATCACCGTGCTAAATGGGATAGATTTCGAACAGATCTAGCAATGCAAGACTGGGCATCCATGAGGCGCTGTGGGCCATCAGCAGCAGCAGAATTGTACTCTCCCACAACCAGTAACCTCATGTCCCGGCATATCCCCCACTCTACCATTACCCTCAAGCCAGGAGACCAACCATGGTTCAATGAAGAGTGCAGGAGGGCATGCCAGGAACAGCACCAGGCATACCTCAAAATGAGGTGTCAACCTGGTGAAGCTACAACCCAGGACTACTTGCATGCCAAACGGGGTAAGCAGCATGTGATAGACAGAGCTAAGTGATCCCAAAACCAACGGATCTAGCCAAACTGTTCCAGTACATCTACAACACTGGCATCTACACTGCAATGTGGAAAATTGCCCAGTTATGTCCTGTACACAAAATGTAGGACAAGTCCAACCTGGCCAATTACCGCCCCATCAGCCGACTCTCAATCATCAGTAAAGTGATGGAAGGTGTCATCAACAGTGCCATCAAGCAGCACTTGCTTAGCAATATCCTGCTCAGTGATGCTCAGTTTGGGTTCCACCAGGGCCACTCTGCTCCTGACCTCATTACAGCCTTGGTTCAAACATGGACAAAAGAGCTGAATTCAAGAGGTGAGGTGAGAGTGACTGCCCTTGACATCAAGGCAGCATTTGACCGAGTATGGCATCAAGGAGCACTAGCAAAACTGAGGTCAATGGGAATCAGGGGGAAAACCCTCCACTGGCTGGAGTCATACCTAGCACAAAGGAAGATGGTTGTGGTTGTTGGAGGTCAATCATCTGAGCTCCAGGACATAATTTCAGGAGTTCCTCAGTGTAGTGTCCTCGGCCCAACCATCTTCAGATGCTGCATCAGTGACCTGCCTTAAATCATAAGGTCAGAAGTCGGGATGTTCGCTGATGATTGCACAATGTTCAGCACCATTCCTGACTCCTCAGATATTCAAGCAGTCCGTGTAGAAATGCAGCAAGACCTGGACAATATCCAAGCTTGGGCTGATAAGTGGCAAGTAACAATCGCGCCACGCAAGTGAAAGGCAATTACCATCTCCAACAAGAGAGAATCTAACCATCTCCCCTTGACATTCAACGGCATTATCATCGCTGAATCCTCCATTATCAACATCCTAGGGGCTACATTGACCAGAAACTGAACTGGAGTAGCCATATGAATAGCGTGGCTACAAGAGCAGGTCAGAGGCTAGGAATCCTGATGCGAGTAACTTACCTCCTGACTCCCCATTTCCTGTCCACCATCTACAAGGCACAAGTCAGGAGTGTGATGGAATACTCTCCACTTGCCTGGATGGGTGCAGCTCCAACAACACTCAAGAAGCTCGATACCATCCAGGACAAAGCAACCCGCTTGATTGGCACGCCATCTACAAACATTCACTCCCTCCGCCATCGACGCACAGTGGCAGCAGTATGTACCATCTACAAGATACACTGCAGGAATGCACCAAGGCTCCTTAGACAGCAACTTCCAAACCCGCGACCTCTACCAACTTGAAGGACAAGGGCAGCACATACATGGGAATACCACCACCTACAAGTTCCCCGCCAAGTCACACACCATCCTGACTTGGAATTATATCGCCGTTCCTTCACTGTCGCTGGGTCAGAATCCTGGAACTCCCTTCCGAACAGCACTTTGGTATACCTACCCCACATGGACCTAAGCGGGTCAAGAAGGCAGCTCACCACCACCTTCTCAAGGGCAATTAGGGATGGGCAATAAATGCTGGCCTGGCCAGCGACGCCCACATACCATGAATGAATTTAAAAAAAAACCTACATGACTTGGATCTTGGAATACAGAGTAGAAACTCAAAATGTGCTGATGACACCAAACTTGGAGATGTGACAAATATTTAAGATGATATGAATCACCGGCAAGAGGACATCGATGGACTAGTATAACGGGCAGGGAGGGGGCCAATGGAATTTAATACAGACAAGTGTGAGGTGATGTATTTTGACAGAATGATAGGGAGAGACAATATACACTTAATGGCGCTGTTCTGAAGAGTGTGCAGGAACAGAGGGACCTGGGGGTGCATGTGCATCGATCTTTGAAGGTGGCAGGACATATTGAGAGAGCTGTTGGTAAAACATATGGGATCTTGGGCTTCATTAAATTATGCTGAACTTTTATAAATCTCTGGTTAGGTCCTAATTGGAATAATCAACAAACAATTACTAGTAATGCTCTAATGACTATTCTGACATTCTTATGCATTAAATGCTAAGAACATTCTAAATGTTAATGACGATTCTGGAAGCAGAAACGCAAAACAGAACTTTATGTAAGGGCTTCGCTGGTTTGGTCCCTCGGAGGTTCTGTGGTCCGTCAAAGAATTAACCATCATCAATTATTCGCAGTAACTTTCATAACGCAAGTTATGTACTTATTAAGGCAGGTATTGAATGGATTGTAGGCGTGGTTTCTGCGTTATGTGCAAAAGTGGGCTTATTTGCATGGTCAGAAACATGTGCATGTCAAACTGATCAAAGCCCATCTGTATTACTTACAGTGAACACAAATTATTGAGTTGAACAAATGCTGCAAATGTTTAGATGAGTATGTAGGTGCGTTTGTTATAGTGGGAGTGGGTATGTTCTTTTTCCTGCGAGTATATGTATGTGTGTGATTGTGTGTTCGAGTGTGTATGAAATACTCTCCACTTGCCTGGATGGGTGCAGCTCCAACTGCACTCAAAAGCTCGATACCATCCAGGACAAAGCACCCAGTTTGATTGGCACCCCATCCATAAATATTAATTTCCTCCACCACTGACACACAGTGTCATCTACAAGACGCAGTGGAGCAACTCACCAAGGCTCTTCGACAGCACCTTCCAAACCCGCGACCTCTACCATATAGAACGATAGGGGCAGCAGATGCTTGGGAACACCACAACCTGCACGTTTCCCTCGGAGCCACACACCAACCTGACTTGGAAATATGTCGACTGTACCTTCACTGTGGCTGGGTCAAAATCCTGGAACAACCTTCCTAACAGCTCCATTGGTGTAACAAGAGTACAAGGACTGCAGCGGTTCCAGAAGGCAGATCATCACCACCTTCTCAAGGGCAGTTAAGGATGGGCAATGAATGCGATTAGGGATGGGCAACAAATGCTGGCCTTGCCAGCGATGATCACATCTCGTGAATGAATAAAAATAAATGTTAGCTTTCAGTGACTCCTGAAAATAAAAGACACCCATGTGTTTTGAAGTTCAACTTATGTCTAATTGTGGACTGTAGTTTTCCTTTAAGTGTGTGCATGAATGGGGGAGCTCATATCTTAAATGAAAAAGACACAATGCATACAGAGAGGATACATTTTTCAAATCATTTGCTTCTGAGCATTATGATGGTCTGGTGTGATTGAAGGTTTAATATTCTCACCATATTTATCTGCTGCTGCTGCACTTGCCCGCGAAGAAAACATGAAAAGCGTGTCAGGAATTGCGAGCCAGTTACTGGTCGACAGATTAGGAGCAGGAGAGAAGGCAAAGAGCAGAAAAGTTCTTCAAGCCCCAATGTCCATTACAACAGGTGGATTTGCTTTGTGGCTATGTGATGAGGCATGTTATCTGCAAGCTTCGATTAATGATCTGTAAACGAGAGTACAAATCCCATCATGTCAGTTGACGAATTTAAAATCAGTTAATTCAATACGTTTAGAATAATCAAGCTCGTAATGCCAACCTTTCGGGGTGGCACAGTGACGCAGTGGTTGCACCACAGCCTCACAGCTCTAGCGACGCGGGTTCAATTCTGGGGACTGCCTGTGCGGTTGGGCAAGAGATAACAAAGGAGAAGGTGCAGATTGGACCAGGCCACATAGCTGACCAAAAGGTCACGGAGCAAAGGCAAACAATATGTTAATGGTGTGTTGAAAGACAAAGCATTAGTACAGATTAGGTGTGAATATACTGAATATTGAACATCAGCAAGTGCAAACCTGAAGAAAAACAACCTGAAAAAAACAGTGGGTAAGCAAACTGAACAAACTAAGATAAAATGAAATAAATGCAAAAAAACGATTGTAAAAAATGTAAAAAGGAATGCAAAAAAAAAAAGGAAGAAAAAATAACTAAAAATGACTAAAAATGAAAGTAAAGTGGGGGGCTGTCATGCTCTGAAATTATTGAACTCAATGTTCAGTCCGGCAGGCTGTAGTGTGCCTAATCGGTAGATGAGATGCTGTTCCTCGAGCTTGCGTTGATGTTCACTGGAACACTGCAGCAATCCCAGGACAGAGATGTGAGCATGAGAGCAGGGGGGAGTGTTGAAATGGCAAGCAACTGGAAGCTCAGGGTCCTGCTTGCGGACTGAGCGGAGATGTTCCGCAAAGCGGTCACCCAGTCTGCGCTTGGTCTCCCCAATGTAGAGGAGACCACACTGTGAGCAGCGAATACAGTATACTGCATTGAAAGAAGTACAAGTAAATCGCTGCTTCACCTGAAAGGAGTGTTTGGGGCCTGGGATAGTCAGGAGAGAGGAGGTAAATGGGCAGGTATTACACCTCCTACGATTGCAAGGGAAGGTGCCCTGGGACGGGGACGAGGTGGTGGGGGTAATGGAGGAGTGGACCAGGGAGTCGCGGAGGGAACGATCCCTTCGGAATGCTGACAGGGGAAGGGAGGGGAAGATGCGACTGGTAGTGGCATCACGCTGGAGGTGGCGAAAATGGCGGAGGATGATCCTTTGGATATGGAGGCTGGTGGGATGCAAAGTGAGGACAAGGGGAACCCTGTCACGGTTCAGGGAGGGAGGGGAAGGGGTGAGGGTAGAGGTGCGGGGAATGGGTCGCACACGGTTGAGGGCCCTTTCACCTTCTCCTTTGTTATCTCTTGCCCAACCCCCACCTCACTTGTTTATAATCTGTGACTTTTCTAATATTTGTCAGTTCCGAAGAAGGGTCACTGACCCGAAACGTTAACTCTGCTTCTCTTTCCACAGATGCTGCCAGACCTGCTGAGTGAATCCAGCATTTCTTGTTTTTGTTTCAGATTTCCAGCATCCGCAGTATTTTGCTTTTAAGTTTAACTATGATCGGTGAGGGGCTATCAAAAATACGCAGTGTAGTTGGAGAGGGTTACCCAAGGGAGAAGGGCAGGCGACTTGGAAGCGGAATGGTGGGAAGGAGTCACGTGGAGAAGTGGGTTATCTTTGACTTTGAAGGACAAGAGTCTTATGCATAGGGGCACTGCATCTCAATCATCTTCCAGAACGTCGCTAAAGTTCCCCCTGCCCCAATTGTTGCACATAAATATTTTGTCATGATTCCAAAATATTCTCATCCGGAACTGTAGTTGGGAGTCCATTCCTAGCACCATTACTCATTCAAGGATATTTCCTTTATATCTGTACAGGCTTACCTCTCACCAGTTTGAGTCTGCATCCCTTTGACTCGCCTTCATTTCCTTATACGTTCCAGCTTTCTTTCTTCTATACCATCTGAACAACATCTATATAGTCACTTCACCGTGATCACCCTCGAGAGAGAGAAGCCTAAGATATCCCACTTATTCCTCAGGAATGGGCATGAATGCGACATGGAACTGCCTTTGTTGGATCGGCCTGTGCTATACAGCCCCTCTGTTTTTTCACAGCCATGGAAAATTTCTAACCCAGCCATATGGCCCAGAAGTAGTCTTGTGGCTGAGATACCACATTATAAACCCAGCCATTTATTCAACTCAAGGAAAAATATGGAACTCAATATCTGATGCAGAGTGCAACAGGCGGACATTGAGAGATTGCTTCTCTTGGCATTCCACCCAAGGTGAATTTCTACCCCAGTCACTTCCAACTTCGCCATTGGTTATTCCACCTTTCAGGTCATGATCGCCCTACATTTAGAGGTTAGATGTCAGTTGCTAAATTTGTTTACTTTTATTTATTTAGAGATACAGCACTGAAACAGGCCCTTCAGCCCACCGAGTCTGTGCCGACCAACAACCACCCATTTATACTAACTCTACAGTAATCCCATATTTCCTACCACATCCCCACCTTCCCTCAATTCTCCTACCATCGCCCTACACTAGGGGAAATTTTACAATGGGCAATTTACAAATCAACCTGCAAGTTCCTGGCTGTGGGAGGAATCTGGAACAAGCACAGTCACAGGGAGAACTTGCAAACTTCGCACAGGCAGTACCCAGAATCAAGCCCAGGTCCCTAGAGCTGTGATGCTAACCACTGCGCCACTGGGCCACCCCAAATGTTTTTGGGATTTGGTTAGCAGTCGTGAAGAAGAGGTGACAGTTACCTTAGTCTGAGCATCTATACTGAACGGTTACTACATTGGGTCTAACCTACCTTTCTTACAGAGGCAAACACCCAACAGAGCAAGTATGAGAATCAGAATCACTGCAGAGCCAACACCAGCCACCGGCGCAATGGATTCACTAAATCAGAAGAAGGAGACAGCGTAGCATCAAGTTAATGAACAGCTTCTAACAAGATAAATAATCAGATGTTTAATGCAGGACATAAATTGCAACTGAAATACTATTACACGATAAACAGAGAACATAATGAAATATGAATTGAAAAATCTTGGTGCAGCAGAGCAAAATGGACGGTGTTTCACGGCCCACCTGTTTTAGGTCCTGCCCGATATTCAGCTCCATTGAAGTCAATGAAAGTGAATATTGGGCGGGTTGTAAAGAGGGAGGCAGTTTAGATTCAGCTCAAAATGCGTAATTACATCTGGCTGTCATTTCACACCGTGTTAAACCTGTCCATACACAACTGGCACAGACTGAAAATCAATAGATGCAGCATTTACTGAGATCCAATAAACACAGTGAATGCGAGAATGTCACTCACCTCTTACAGTGATGTGTACAGTGTCACTCTGTATTGATGTCAGCCTCCTTCCACCTACCGCAGCTTCATACAGACAGGTATAATTTCCTCCTTTACCATTATCTATATTTCTGATGGTGAAGGTGACAGAGTTACTCCCTGCATCAGCAGACTGTACATCCGAGTAATATCCTTATCTGTATATATAAAATGTGATCCCAGGAAGGTCCCTGGGGCTTGTAAAGTTATGTATGACCTCTTCACCCTTAGTAGTAACACTAGAATCCACTGATAGATTTGGTTTTGGGAGATCTGCCATTGGTGAAGTTGAATTAGTGACAATTAGCATAAAATGCACAATGGACTTAAAGCAATTTTTTTTGAAAACACTGATAATATTAACCAAAATTTCAAACAATCTCAGTTCCCCTTCACTTGCCTGCTAAAGTGAGTGTCACAGTTTCACTAAGTTTGGATTCTAACCATCTTCCTTTGACAGAGGCTCTATATTTGCATTGGTACCGCCCTTCTTGGTTTGTACTATTCACCGTGAATGTTCCAATGTTGCCCTTTGTGACAATTTGTGGAGAGTTGAGCGGGTGATTATCTCTGTAAAAGTAGATTTGACCGGGACTGTCTCTGTTCACTGTGCAGGTAATGGTGACCATCTCTCCCTCTACATAGACCCCAGTCTGTTGATCAAGTGATATCCTTGGCCATGCCAGCGGTTCTGTGGTCAAATAAATGGTAAGAAGAACCAGTAATTGTTTCTGTACATATTCTTGTGCAGTGCAAGTCTGGTACCTCAATAACAATTGTCTTGTGTTAAAGGAAAATGTCAACAGGGGACATTGAAATTCAATCCGGGAAAGGATATGGAGGAGCACAGTATAATTAAATTAACATATTTCACCTTCGAAGATCATTTTGGAAATCTAGCTATTCAGGTCAGTATCTAAGGGTGGAACCTGTATGTGACAAAGCAGCCAATCTGAAGATAGCTCGAAATATGACACTCAGTGGAGTTCAAATCCTGGTGCCGTACTGTCATTGCGGGATTAACCTGTTCACTTTGATATTTCAGACATGTAGGGGGTAAAATTGAACCTCCGTAACCTTGAAGGGTCCATAATATCTCATAGACTGTGAACAATGACTTGATATGACATGGAGTAGTTGTCATAATTCCGGTTTCCATCTTAATAAAAAATAAAGAGACACTGGAGAATGTGAGCAGATGATTAAGAAAGATGATACTAGAACTGAGCAGTTATAATGATCAAGAAAGTTTGAACAGGCTAGGGCTCTTTACTGTACAACAGAAAAGACTGAGGGGTTCCCTAAAAGAGGGTATTAAGATTATGAAGGAGATTCTGTAGTCCATCCCCACGCCTTGTCCAGAAGTTTACTTCGGGTATCAAGGACTCAAGGCTACCAAATGATTGTTCACACATAGCACAATTATGCAGAGTTTCAAAATCTTATCTTCAAGAGAGATTATACGATCGGGTAGATGTAGAGAGGATGTTTTCACTTCCATCCAGACCCAAAATTGGGGGCCATCAATTTAAGATAGTCACTAATAAATCCAATGGGGGAATTCAGGGGAAACATCTTGAACCAGAGAATGGGGAGAATGTTGAACATTTTACCACAGGGAGAGATTGAGGAGAACAGGTTAGATGCATTTAAGGAGAGATATTCATGAGTATTTGCCATGCTGAAACATTCGTGAACTGGGTAGCATGGGGATATTGCTCACTGTTCACACAATCAGGCAGGTCGGATTAAATTGTATCTATCCGTAGGCTAATGAGGATTCATGTTATTTATATTATTTAAGGTGCAATCTTCCACCGGGCTGGAGGAACCCTGGAACACCACAAACCCGTTGCTAACTTAATACCTCAAAAAATATCCTGCCGTCGAGAATCCTAAAAGCTACCTCCCGACTAAATATATCACCTATCCGCCAGGAGACCTGGATTATTGTGTGCATTCTTGGCCGATTTACTTAAGAAGGGACAGATTTGCCCTAGAGGGTTAACAATGAAGGTCCACTAGACCGGCTGCTGAGTGAGGAGATTGTCCAATGTGGAGAGATTGAGTAGACTGGACAGGGGTTTAGGAGAATGAGATATGATCTCTGTGAAACAGAAACTTCTTCAGCTGCTTAACATGGTCGGTGCTGAGTAAGTGTCTCCCCAGGCTGCAGAATCTAGACGCTCGGTCACAGTCTCAGAATACATGATCAGCCATTCCAGACTGAGATGAGGATATAATTCTTCACCGAGAGTGTTGTGAATCTTTGTAATTCTCTACTCCAGAGGTTTTTGGATGATCAGTCATAGACGATGTTCAAACAGATGTCGATATATTTTGGGGCACAGAGGGAACTAAAGGATATGGGGAGAGAGTGGGAAGGTGGAGTTGAGGTAAAAGATCAGCCATTATCAAATTGAATGACAGAGAAATCTCGAAGGGTCGAATGGCCTCATACTGCTCCAATTCTTATGCAGGAAAATTAATGGAGTTAAAAGCTGACAAATCCCCAGAACCTGATAATCTACATTCCTGAGTACTAAAGTAAGTGGCCGTGGAATTATTTGCTGCATTGGTGGTCATCTTCCAAAATGTAATAGATTCTGGAGAAGTTCATACAGATTGGAAGGTAGCAAATTTAACCGCACTACTTTTAAAAAATGGAGGGAGAGAAAACAAAAACAGTCGATTACAGGCCAGTTAGCCTTATATCAGTAATGGGAAAAATGCTAGAGTCCAGTTTAAACGATGTGATAGAAAACACCTGGAAAGCATAAACGGGATTGGATAAAGTCAGCATGGGTTTATGAAAGGGAAACCAGGCTTAACAAATGCGCTGGAGTTTTTTTTAGGATATAACCAGTAGAATAGATAAGGGAGAACCAGAAGATACGGAGTATTTGGATTTTAAGAAGGCTTTTGATATGGTCCCACATAAGAGGTTTGTGTGCAAAGTTAAAGCACATCGGATTTGAAGTAATATGCTGGCATGGACTGAGAATTAGTTGACAGATAGGAAACAGAGATTAGTGGGTTGTCACAGGGATCAGTGCGTGGGTTCCAGATATTCACAATATATATTAATGTAACATTTCCAAGTTTGCAGATGACACAAAGCAGCGAGGGAGGGGGGAATGCGAGCTGTGCGGAAGATGTAAAGAGGCTCCAATGTGATTTGGACAAGTTGGGTGAATAAGCAAATGCATGGCAGATGCAGTTTAACGTGGATAAATATGAGCTTATCCACAATGGTTGCAAAAACAGAAAGGTATATTATTATCTGAATAGTGGCAGATTGGGAAAGGAGGAGGTGCAATGAGACCTCGGTGTCCTTGTACAACAGTCGCTGAAAGCAAACAGTCAAGTGCAGCAAGCAGTTAGGAAGCCGAATGGTATGTTGGCCTTCATTACAAGAGGATTTAAGTACAGGAACAAGGACGTCTTACTACAGTTATACAGGGACTTGGTGAGACCACGTATGGAGTACTGCGTGCAGTTTTGGTCTCCTCATCTGACGCAGTATGTTCGTGGCTTGGGGGTAGAGCAAAAAAGATTTACTGGGCTGATTCCTGGGCTGGAAGGATTGACGTATGAGGAGAGATTGGGTCGACTAGGCCTGTATTCAGCAGATTTTAGGAGAATAATAGGGATCTGATAGAAACCTATAAAATTCTGAAATGACGAAGCAGGCTCGATGCAGGGAGGATGTTCCCGATGGCTGGGGAGTCCAGAACCAGAGGTCACAGTCTCACGATACGTGGTATGCCATTTAGAGCCGAGATGGGGAGACATTTCTCCACTCATTAGAACATTAGAACATTACAGCGCAGTACAGGCCCTTCGGCCCTCGATGTTGCGTCGACCTGTGAAACCATCTGACCTACACTATTCCATTTTCATCCATATGTCTATCCAATGACCACTTAAATGCCCTTAAAGTTGGCGAGTCTACTACTGTTGCAGGCAGGGCGTTCCACGCCCCTACTACTCTCTGAGTAAAGAAACTACCTCTGACATCTGTCCTATATCTATCACCCCTCAACTTAAAGCTATGTCCCCTCGTGTTTGCCATCACCATCCGAGGAAAAAGACTCTCACTATCCACCCTATCTAACCCTCTGATTATCTTATATGTCTCTATTAAGTCACCTCTCCTCCTCCTTCTCTCCAACGAAAACAACCTCAAGTCCCTCAGCCTTTCCTCGTAAGACCTTCCCTCCATACCAGGAAACATCCTAGTAAATCTCATCTGCACCCTTTCCAAAGCTTCCACATCCTTCCTATAATTCGGTGACCAGAACTGCACGCAATACTCCAGGTGCGGCCTCACCAGAGTTTTGTACAGCTGCAGCATGACCTCGTGGCTCCGAAACTCGATCCCCCTACTAATAAAAGCTAACACACCATATGCCTTCTTAACAGCCCTATTAACCTGGGTAGCAACTTTCAGGGATTTATGTACCTGGACACCAAGATCTCTCTGCTCATCTACGCTGCCAAGAGTCTTCCCATTAGCCCAGTACTCTGCATTCCTGTTACTCCTTCAAAAGTGAATCACCTCACACTTTTCCGCATTAAACTCCATTTGCCATCTCTCAGCCCAGCTCTGCAGCCTAGCTATGTCCCTTTGTACCCTACAACATCCTTCGGCACTATCCACAACTCCACCGACCTTAGTGTCATCCACAAATGTACTAACCCACCCTTCTACACCCTCATCCAGGTCATTTATAAAAATGACAAACAGCAGTGGCCCCAAAACAGATCCTTGCGGTACACCACTAGTAACTAAACTCCAGGATGAACATTTGTCATCAACCACCACCCACTGTCTTCTTTCAGCTAGCCAATTTCTGATCCAAAGCTCTAAATCACCTTCAACCCCATTCTTCCGTATTTTCTGCAATAGCCTACCGTGGGTAACCTTACCAAACGCCTTACTTAAATCCATATACACCACATCCACTGCTTTACCCTCATCCACCTGTTTGGTCACCTTCGCAAAAAACTCAATCAAGTTTGTGAGGCACAACCTACCCTTCACAAAACCGTGCTGACTATCGCTAATGAACTTATTCTTTTCAAGATGATTATAAATCCTATCTCTTATAACCTTTTCCAACATTTTACCCACAACTGAAGTAAGGCTCACAGGTCTATCATTGCCAGGGCTGTCTCCACTCCCCTTCTTGAACAAGGGGACAACATTTGCTATCCTCAAGACTTCCGGCACTATTCCTGTCGAGAATGACTACATAAAGATCAAGGACAAAGGCTCTGCAATCTCCTCCCTGGCTTCGTAGAGGGTGGCGAACCTATGGAACTCTCTTTCATAGAAGGCAGTGGAGGCCAAGTCATTAAATATATTCAAGAAGGAGATAAATATATTTCTTAATGCCAGAGGGATCAAGGGATATGGGGAGAAAGCATGAACAGCGTACTGTATTGGACGATTAGTCATGATATTTTATGAATAATGGAGCAGGCCAGAAGGGGCGAATGGTCTACTCCTGCTCCTTTTTTCTATGTTTCTCTGTTTATTATGTTCAGTGATATCCTCTATATACTTAGCGTGAATGTGATTAAAACTTACCCACAACCATTACCTTTACACTATCACTTCCCTCGAAGATGAATTCCCTCTCTGATACTTTCTTTCTGTAAGCACAGGAGTAATCTACTGACCCGGTAGACACCTGGTCTTTGATGTTAAAGATGGTCCAATATACAGATGCATTGGCTGTGTCTGCTTTGATTGGTTCATTCTGGCTTCCTCTGTACAAAGAGAAACTGCTTCCAGAATATGAGGACGGTGCTTCACAGGTAATACTGACTGATTCTCCTTTCACAAATACTCTATCTGGACTGTCCAAGTATATTGATAGCTTTTGAGTGTAATCCATAAGGAAAGCAAGGGAACGCATCCATTTTAGACACACAAACCTGCTGCCTGGGAGCGTGATCACCGCCTGCTTTTCACTGCAACTGAAATTAATGACCATGAAGTCAAATTAAACTAAATTCCAGGAGGTTCTGGAGTGATTAACCAATCCCGATTTTACTCTGCATTCAACTGAATGGAGGTTAAAATCGGGTGGAATGTAAATCGTGCGGCCGATCCAAATCTCTTTCTTTACACTTCGCGGATTTGAATAAAATTCACCATCAATGTCACAATGAGGTGTGAGGTCATTGGTTGGGCGGAGTTTAAGTCCCCAAATTCAGACTCAATGGGAACATGTTCCTCTTGTGCAACAGCATAAACCCGCTAATATCTCATCAGCAGTTCATATAACACACCACCAGATTTTCGATTAGAGATACAGCACTGAAACAGGACCTTCGGCCCACCGAGTCTGTGCCGACCATCAACCACCCATTTATATTAATCCTACACTAATCCCATATTCCTACCAAACATCCCCACCTGTCCCTATATTTCCCTACCACCTACCGATACTCGTGACAATTTATAATGGCCAATTTACCTATCAACCTGAAAGTCTTTTGGCTTGTGGGAGGAAACCGGAGCACCCAGAGAAAACCCACGCAGACTCCACACAGGCAGTACCCGGAATTGAACCCGGGTCCCTGGAGCTGTGAGGCTGCGGTGCGAACCACTGTACCACTGTGCCACTGTGCCGCCCTTTTGCCTCCAGTTGAATAACAGTTCGAAAAGCAGGCATCTAACTCACTTCCAATGCCGGGGATATATTTTAAGCCATTATATCTAAATAATACTGTTGCTGGCAGTGGATGCCGACTGGGTGAATTGGTCAAGGGTTGACTTCTGCGTTCATAAAGCGCCTTTCATGACTACATCCCAAAGCACTTTATATTCAATGAAGTACGATTTGAAATGTAGGCACTATGCGAATATCAGAAGTGTGTTAGCCAATTGCACCCGTCAAGCTCCCACAAGCAGCAATGTGATAATGACTAGGTAATCTGTTTCTGTGATGTTGATTGAGGGATAAATATTGGTCCCCGGACACTGTGGAGAACTCCCCTGCTCTATCTCCAAAGAGTGGACATGGGAACTTTGATTTCCACCTGCGAGGGCAGACAGATCCTCGGTTTATCATCTCCTCTGAAAGACGGTACCTCCGACAGTTCAGTGTTGCCTCAAAACTGCCCCTCCAACTGTGAGATATTCCCTCAGTACTGAACTGAAGTGTGAGCCCAGATTTTCCTATTCCAGTCCTGGATTAGGACTTGAACCTACATCCTCCTGACGCAGATTGAGGGTGTTAGCCACTGAGGCACTCGTGGCTGCTCATTGGCTTGCACTCTTCTCTCTTAATATTAGAAAATGCATTTTGCTACAGTGAATAAAATACCGATTTGTGAAACAGTCAAGTGCGTTGAAGGGAGATATTAACAGAGTCTATTCTCTCTCACTGACCTGCTACAGTAACCATCACAGCCTCACTCAGTTTGGAAAGTAACCCCATATCGAGGATGAATTTTACATATAGGCATTGGTACTGCCCTCCTTGGTTTGCACCAGTAACCTGGAATGTTCCAATATTATTCTTTGTGATTATTTGATTGGCTGACAGCCATTGCTTATCTCTCGAAAAATCGAAGGTTTTACTGCTACTGTCTCCAGTCACGTTGCAGGTAATGGTGGCCGTCTCTCCAACAACATACACCCCAGTCGGTTGATCAAGAGATATCACTGGTGTTGTTAGTGGATCAGTGGTGACATAAATGGAGAGCACAGTTAGAAACGGACAAGCAGAATTTCATGTACAGTAGCAGACTGATAACTCAATACTGATTGCTTGGTGTTGAAGGGAAGTGTTACACTCGAGGGCACAGATTCCTCAAAAAAAGGGATTTCAGAATTTGTTGAAAAAGGGAAAGTACAATTTGCATTTACATAGCGTCTTTCAGTAACTCAGGTCGTGCCATCAGCATCACAGCCAATGAGGTAGATCTGAACTGCAGTCACGGCTGCAATTTAGGAAATAAAGACGCGAAGGAGATTGTAAGAGCAAAGACATTTATAGACCTGCAGGAAGAAATAATTTAAAAATGCAGTGCAAATATCTACAATAAATGAAATCAGTGAATTCTAAATTACTTTGAAATTCAAGGAGGCTGATTGCAGTTATGCTGTCGTTTTATGTTTTTTTCATGTTTAGACCAAGGCTAGAATACAGGATTCAGTATTGGGCATAACAGCTCAGGGATGATATATTGTCCATTGAGTGGGTGCAGCACAGATTCACAGAAATAATAAATTAGGAGATCATATAAAAGAGTCATGCATGATCTAATTGAGGTGTTTGAGAGAAATGAAATATTTTATTTTTCTTCTTACATCTTGCAGTGCTGCTGACAAGGCAAGCAGTTGTTGCCCATCCCTAAATGCCCTTGACCTGAGTGGATTCTTCGGGCCATTTCAGAGGCGACTTAAGAGTCAACCACATTGCTGTAGATATGGAGTCACATGAAGGCCAGATCGTTAAGGACAGCAAACGTCCTTCTCCATGGAATATTAGAGAGCCAGTTAGATGTTTACATAAACGATGCCATTTTCTTGGCATGATTACAGATCCGAGATTCTAATTCTTAATTTAGTTTAATTAATTGAATTAAATTCCACCAACTATCGGGGTGGGATGTGTACTCGAAGGCCCAGGATCTCTGTATTAATAGGTCAGGGTCATTACGACTTCACCAATCTATCCCGACCAGCTAGGTAGGGAGAAACTGTCTGCTCTGGTGTCAGCGTCCAGACCAGAGGGCAAATAACCTCACAGTTGGAGTGCGGCCATTCAGGAGTGATGGCGGGAAGGTGAAATTCACAGGAGGAGCAGTTTTATTCTGGTACTCCGTCCTTCAGAACACTTTCCAGACTAGGTCAATTGAAAATTCCAGGCCTGAGATTGATATTTTGTTGTTACGTAAAGTGATTAAATTATCTGGAAGCAAGGCGAGGAAATGGAGAAAAGGTAAGCATCAATCATGTTGGGCTAGAAGAAGTGAACAAGCGTGAGGTGTTGGATGGCTCCTCTTATATTCCGGTGCCACATTTTAGGAATTGGCTGGCTAACTGAGAGAAATCTAGAAGTAATCATAATATCAAATAGAATATTGACCTGGGGCCACAGGGAGTGTTGTGTGTATATTGTAACACTCAAGACCGAGAGGGAATGGATGAAATGTAAGAAAATAATCACATTTCCGAAAGCGCCATCACAATAACAGCTGCTGAATGCAGACCTACATCACCGCTATCAATGTCACAACATGGTAAGACACAGAATTGAAATTAAATGTGATAAAAAGCAAACTGAATGATTTAAGAGTACATGACCTTAGTTACTCCTTGGAAGTATTTTAGAGAGGCATATTGACACTAACCTCGAGAAGTGCTCCACCGAATCTCAAAAAACACTACAATGAGAAAAGATGAAGTGATTCAACTAAGAACATTGCTTTCCATAGGATCATAAAATGATACATCATAGAATGATTACCATTCGGCCCATTGTGCTTATACTGTCCCTTTGGTAGAGCTATGTAATCAATCTCATTCCCGTACGCTTTCTCCATCGTCCTCAATTTACGCATTCACGTACTTATACAATTATATGTTGAATGTTACGATTGAATCGTCTTCCAGCTCTATTTTAGGAATTACATTCCCGATCACAACAATATTTCCTCATGTCGTGTCTTGTTCTTTTGCCAGTCAAGTTAGATCTGTGCCCTCTGGTTACTGGTTCTTCTGGCACTGGGAATTGTGTTCCTTGTCCATTCCAAAATCAACTTCAATGATTTTGAACACCTCCATCAAATCCCCTCTAAGTTTTCTTCGTGCAAAGGAGATCAACCCCAGCTTCTCCAGTTGCTCCGCGTAATTGAGGGTAAGGACTCGGGAATGTAGTCAACATTACGGAGACGTGGATATCACAAAGGCAGGAATGGATGTTGGATGTTCCAGGGTTTAGAATGTTTCAAAAGGGATAGGGAGGGAGGGAAAAGAGGTGCGGGAGTGGCATTGCTAATCAGGGATAGTATCACAGCTGCAGAAAGGGAGGTCGTCGAGAAGGGTTTGTCTACTGAGTCATTATGGGTGGAAGTCAGAAACAGGAAAGGAGCAGTCACTTTGTTGGAGTTTTCTATAGACCCCCCAATAGCAGCAGAGACATGGAGGAACAGATTGGGAGGCAGATATTGGAAAGGTGCAGAAGTAACAGGTTTGTTGTCATGGGTGACTTCAACTTCCCTAATATTGATTGGAACCTCCTTCGTGCAAATAGTTTGGATGGAGCAGTTTTTGTCAGGTGTGTCCAGGAAGCTTTTCTGACTCAATATGTAGATAGGCCGACTAGAGGGGAGACTATGTTGGACTTGGTGCTTGGCAACGAACCAGGCCAGGTGGCAGATCTCTCGGTGGGATAGCATTTTGGTGATAGTGATCACAACTCCCTGACCTTTAGTATAGTCATGGAGAGGGCCAGGAGCAGACGGGATGGGAAAATATTTAATTGGGGGAGGGGGAATTACAATGCTATTAGGCAGGAACTGGGGAGCATAAATTGGGAACAGATGTTCTCAGGGAAATGCACGACATAAATGTGGAGGTTGTTTAGGAAACACTAGCTGCGACTGCTGTATAGGTTTGTCCCGATGAGGCAGGGAAGGGATGGTAGGGTGAAGGAACCTTGGATGACAAGAGATATGGAACAGCTAGTCAAGAGGAAGAAGGAAGCTTACTTAAGGTTGAGGAATCAAGGATCAGACAGGGCTCGAGAGGGTTACAAGGCAGCCAGGAAGGAACTGAAGAATGGACTTAGGAGAGCTAGAAGGGTACATGAAAAAGTCTTGTCGGGTAGGATTAAGGAAAATCCCAAGGCGTTCTACACTTATGGGAGGAACAAGAGGATGGCCAGAGTGAGGGTAGGGCCGATCAGGGACAGTGGAGGGAACTTGTGCCTGGAGTCGGAGGAGGTAGGGGAGGTCCTAAATGAATACTTTGCTTTCGTGTTCACTAGAGGGGTACAAGATGATGAGAGGCATAGATAGAGTGGATAGTCAGAGACTTTTTCCCAGGGTGGAAAGGGCTATCACCAGGGGGCATAATTTTTAGGTGATTGGAGGAAGGTTTCGGGGAGATGTCAGAGGTAGGTTCTTTACAAAGAGAGTGGTGTGTGCGTGGAATGCGCTGCCAGCGGTGGTGGTAGAAGCAGATACATTAGGGACATTTAAGCGACTCTTGTATAGGTACATGGATGATAATGGAATGAAGGGTAGGTAGCTACTTAGATCTTAGAGTAGGTTAAAGGTTCGGCACAACATCGTGGGCCGATGGGCCTGTACTGTGCTGTACTGTTCTATGTTCTATGTTCTAATCAGAACCAGGCCGTTGAGGAGTGAAGTGGAGAAACACTTCTACACGTGCAGGGTGTTAGAATTTCAAAACTCTCTTCTGCAAACAGAAATTGATGCAAGTTCCGTTGTAAATTTTAAATCTGAGATTGATAGATTTTTGTTAACCAGATAGATGAAAGGATCTGGGACAAAATCAAAAATGTTGTGTTAGAACAGAGAACAGCCATGATCTGATTCAATAATAAGAAAAGCTCGACGGCTTAAATTGCCTCTTCCTGTTCCTGTGATCATTTAATTGGTTGTAGAATAGTAACTGCAGACTTTTATATCTGGAGCACTCGAATACAACTGGGTAGAAGTTATGCTTCAGCTTCACAATGCCCTGGATAGACCAAACCTGGAGTTACTGTGAGCATTTATGGGCACCACAACTCAGCAAGGGTATATTGGCATTGGAAGGAGTGCAGTGTAGGTTTACCAGAATGATAGCTGGTCTCCAATAGTTAAATTCTGAGGGCAGATGACACAACCTAGGGCTCGATTCCCTGGAAATAAGAAGTTTAAGTGTTGTTTTGATCAAAATGTTCAAGAAACAAATGGGAACAGATAGGGTATGCAGAGGGAAACCATTTCCATTGGTGGGGGAGTCTAAGACTAGGGGACAGAGTCTAAAAAATGGAGCTTTCAGGAGTGAAATTAGAAAATGTTTGAACACACAAAGGGTGGTAGAAGATTGGACGTCTATTCTGCAATTGACAATCAATGTTCAATCAATTATTAAAATTAATATGAAATTGGTAGCTTTTGGTTCAATAAAGGTATTAGGAGATATGGGGCAAAAGCGGGTCTATGGAGTTAGATCACAGATCAACCATGATCTTGCTGAATGGCAGGACAGGTTCGAGGGTCTGAATGGCTTCCTCCTGTTCTTGTTTTCCTTTTCCAGATTGATATTCTCTGAAAAGCAAGTCACCTTAGAGAGGTACAGCACTGAAACAGGCCCTTTGAGCTTGTTGCGACCAACAGCCACCCATTTATACTAATCCTACATTAAATCCCATATTTTTACTATTCTCCTGCCACCTACACTAGGGGCAATTTATAATGGCCAATTTGCCTCTCAACCTCCAGGTCTTTGGCTGTGGGAGCAAAACAGTGCACCCAGCAGAAACACACACGGTCACAGAGAAAACTTGCAAACTCCAGAACCCAGAAGCGAAGCCGGGTCACTGGCGCTGTGAGACTGTAGTGCCAACCAGTGCGCCACTGTACCGTCCTAACCTTGTGGCATGGTTGTTAACGCAATACATTTGAAATTGTAGTAAGCAGTGAGGAGGTCAACAGCAGACTTCAGGTGGGCTCCAAGAGAGTGCTGATGTGGGCTGACACAGGACAGGTGACATCTAGTGCATAGAAGTGATGAAGTGATGCACTATTTATTAAAGATTGAGGAGAGGTGATATGGCGTAAATGATAAAATGTAACAGGGAAGTCAGGAACAGATTTCACATACAACAAGAGTGCAAGATTATGAGAAGAGTTGTTCAATCTGTTTAAAAAATAGTGTACATGTTTATAAAAACAAAGGTGCATATTACAAAGGAAATGGAGGCTATTCTCAAGGAAATGTATATCACTGGTTAGGCCTCAACTGGATCACTATGTCCAGTTCAGGGCACCACACCTTGGAAAGGATGTCAAACCTTGGAGAGTGTGCGGAGGAGATTTACTGGAATTGTAGCAGGGATGAGGGACTTCAGTTATGTGGGGAAATTGGACAATGTGGGAATATTTTGCTTGGAGCAGAGCAGGTTAAGAAGGACAAGTGATGGAGGGGATTCAGAATTATAAGAAGGCTTCGGGGAACAACTGGGGAGAATGGGTTCCCTCTTGCAAATGGGCAGTTAAGCAGTGATAAAGGATTTATAATAATTGAGAAAAGAGCTTGTGTTTAAATGATGGAGTTTTGCACACAGAGGGATGATAAACCTTCGAATGGAAAGCCGTAAAGAATCATTTGGGCTGACAGTTGGATTTGCTGAGAAGGACAAGGACAATAGTTGCATGGTAAACATCACCTGCAATTTCCCCTGCAAGTCAGACACCATTCCGATATGGAACTATGTTTGCCATTCCTTCACTATAACTGGGTCAAGATTCGGGAACTCATTTAGCAACAACACTGTCGGTACATCTACCCCAAACGGACGACATCCATTCAAGAAGGCAACTCGCCACCACCTTCTCAAGGGCAATTAAGGCTGGGCAAAAAATACTGGCCTAGCCAGCAAGGCACACATCCCATGAAAGAATAAACTAAGTCGAGAAATTGGCCATTCGGTCCAACTATTCAGTACCATTGTTCACACTCCACACCTTACACCTCATGTCAGCTTTTCACCCAATCCCTCTATTCCCTTGTCTCGCAGGCAATCATCCAATTTACATTGAAACGGAGATAAGCAACTTCCTTTAACCACGTCTTGTGGTTGTGTGTTCCACATAGAAAGAAGAGGGAAGCTGTTTCCAAGGGCAAGTCGGTTTTAACCACATTTCATAACTGGAACACATTGGGGAAGAAACTAGAAGTGAAATGTGGAGAATAGTTTGACTCAGAGTGATGCTACGATCTGGAACTTGAAGGGTGGTGAAATCACATTCCGTAGGACGTTTCAAAAGGTGATTGAAAATGTATAGAAGAGGATTAATTTGCAGGGTTATGAGCAAAAAATGAGATGTTCGACTGAATTTGACAACTCATGCAAAGAGCGGGAATGGAGGCGAGGGGCCGAATGGTCTCCTTCGTGGCTGTCAGACTCAACAATTCTAATTACATGAGTACTATAGAAATGTCCATTTCAACATAGTGTCTGTACTCCATGGCGAATATCAAAACATGCTCTTGCATCTAATGACACAAAATTGTGCTTCAGGTTGTTCAAATATATAAAGCATCCATTTTATGGCGAAATGACATTGTCACTGAAAGACAAAGGAAAAGTACTGGCTGCATCTTTGTAGGTCCTCACATGCGGCCACACAATGGGAATCGGAGCTCCATTAGGGAATGGATGGAAGCATTTACTGTGGGAATTGTAATTGGAAAATATAGGGATTGGGAGATAAATTCTGAGCACATTAGACAGCTGAAACACTGTGTTTATTGAAGGACATTAGTCTCCGCTCACTGTGCAGATCTATATCGCAGAGATGTGCTCAAGGCGAGCAGGCTGAATTAAGAAGATGTGTTATAGATTCCTCGATGTGAGCAGTGTCTGAATTAATTAGAAACACTTATTTGTACAGGCAGTGCACACACACGCACACGTTCACAAATATAAGGATCCTAGAGATTGTAAAATAAGCAAACATTCTGAAAACTGCAAGTATGAAAGAGGATAGTAATAGCACTAAGGCATCATAGTAGAACTGGAAGGAGTTTCAGTTCAAAGAAAGAGGAACTAAACCACTGCCAGTGAGAACAGTGACTCAGAACCAACGGAGTCTCTCAAAATATATTCACTAGAATATTCATACCCTATGTAGCTAAACTTCTCCCTCTAATTTCTGTCTCCAAATCTCCTGAACATGCTGATTCACTCGTTCACCCAACCATCACCCCCCCACCCCCCACAACCGCCACATGGAATACCCCACCCCATTGTCTGAGCATGTTTGTGTGCTGATATTGTGTGGGTTACTTGACATGAAGTCTGCAGGTACTATCTAAACCGGCAGCATGCCAACAAGCTCACATGTCCTCCTGATAAAATGCACCATCCTCCAAATCATGACCATTGACAAAATTCAACAGTGGGTTATAAACCTGACAGATCAGCATTTACTTCAACTTATCCAACAAGGAATTCAGGAGACAAATCTTCAGAATGTGTTTGGAAAGTGGATCATGATAGAACTTGTGACATGAAGGCAGATTATAAATACAATATCAATTAGAAAGGAACTTGAAGATATTTCAGACTGATGTCAGTAGTGAACTCAAATGCTGAGACCCTCAGAAACACTTTACCTCAGACAAACAGGAAATTAGCCCCTGACAGTAAGAACAGTGAATGAGAACCGAGAGTGTGTTTAAACAGATTAAATTAAAATACGCTGTGACAATTTTCGCTGATTCTTTCAACCGAAGCTCATAGTAATGAATTCCGAAGGCCATCAGAATTAGAGAAACAACAGATCTTACTCCCAGGCAATTATTTACTAATAATATTGCATTCAAGTAATTTGAGATAACTAGAAATAGTTAATATTCCATCTGATTGATTTTAAAACATAAAAAAGGGAACTTACTTAGGGAAACCGTATAAAGTGAATAGATAATGCAAACAAACCACATGCAGCTTTACATCGGGACGGCAGTACCTGAGGAGATTGAGATAAATTGTGAGCACAAAGGCAGCTACATCACTGAGTTTATTGAAGGACATTAGTCTCCCACCACACTGCTGATCGATGTCTCAGTGAAATGCTCAACTCTCGCAGGCTGAATAAGGGAGTGGAATTAATATAAACTACGAGATCTGAACGTCGCCTGAATTATTCACAAGAAGGGTTGAGTTGCTGCAGACAAGAGGCACACACACTCACAAATATGACCAAGTGCCAGAAATTCGGATGCAAGATGGAAAATGGAATGGCAAATAGGCAAATAAGTGGAAAATGGTCAGCACTGAACAGAACAGTGACAGCTGTTAGGCGTGATCAAGAAAGTTTGTGGTTTCCACTTGTAGGTGTGTTAGTTTAAAGAAAGAGGAACTTAGCCTCCAGCAGAAAGGGCAGTGTCACAGTGCAAAATAACACAAAATATATTTACTTGAATATCCACTGAGTGTGTATATTTTCCCAATGGATGTCGAACATTGCATGCTGTATTTATGTTTAGAATAGATTTATATAATTTTACAGCACAGAAGGAGGCCATTCACACATCGCTCCCATGCTAGCTCCTTGAAATGGCTGTCCAGTATGCTCCCATATCCCAGCGCTATCCACATTATCCCAGAAATCAGTTCCCTTCTAGATCAAGTAAAGTTGTCTTTTCAAAGTCCTGGTGGAACCTGCTTCCACCATTCCTTTAGATGGTACATTCCAGACCGCACTAGCCCTCAATGTGAGAATGATGCTTCTCATTTCCCCTCTAGTTCTTTTCCAAATATATTTAATGGTTGACCATTGGTTACTGACACATTTGTGACAGGAAGCAGTTTCTCCCTACTTTCACTATCAAGCCCGAATAATTGTGAATACCTCTGTTAGGTCTCTCCTCACACTCCTCTGTTCTGTAGAGAGAAAACCCAGTTTCCAGAGTCTCCCAAAGTAACTGAAGTATTTCATCTTTTGTACCAATCCCAGTTTATATAATCACTGATAGATCAATATTTAAATCAACTGAATGCGTTTGGAAAACCTCACATCCCATCAACTTAAATCGTGTATCATCTGACACAATCAAACACACATAAAACTGTTTGACTTCCCTTGCTCCATCCTATCTTACATTTGCCTTACAAGTATGGCAACACGTTGATCTTCTCAGGGAACATTAATTATCATTCTGGGAGATTTTTAATCGCCCTCTTTTCCTCTATGTCATTCACTCTTCATAAACTTAACTAATAATCCAGAGGCCTGGACTAATGATCCTGAGATATCAATTCATAATCCCACCAGGGAAGCTCTGGCAGTTGAAATTCAATGAATTAATACACCTGGAACAAAAAAAAACATTCTGTATCAGTAATGGTGATGGTGAAAATACCCGCTCATAATATAATATAATATACATTTGTAAATGCAGGGGCGGCACAGCGGCGCAGTGGTTAGCACCGCAGCCTCACTCCAAGGTATCTCACTTCTTCTACCTCTCTCAATGTGCTCCCACTTGTTGTGTATTCCCTTGCTTTGTTTGCACTCCCCAACTGCATGACCTAACACTTTTCTGGACTGAATTCGATTTGCCGCTTTGAAAACCACTCAACCAAACCATTGACATCATTATGGCGTCTTCAGCTATCCTCTTCACTATCAACTACATGGCTAATGTTTGTGTCATTTGCAAATTTTCCAATAATGCCTCCCACATTTTAATCCAGATCATTAAGGGACCCAAAACTGAGTCCTGTGTGATTCCATTGGAAACCACCTTCCTTTCTCTAAAAACATCAATCAACACGATGCACTGTTTCCTATCACGGAGCGAATTTTGGAAAGAACTATTTGCATTCCCCTTTATCGCATGGACTTTTAATTTTCGGACCAGTCTGCCAAATGGGACCTTGCCAAATGCCTTCGCAAAATCCATGTAGACAATATCCACTGCACTACCCTTATCTATCTTCCTTGTTACTTCCTCAAAAGATTCAATTAAGTTAGTAAGACACGACCTTCCCTTCACAAATCCATGCTGACTATCCATGATTAATCCATGCCTTTTTAAATACAGTTTATCCTATCTCTCAGAATTGATTCTAATAATTTGCCTACCACCGAAGTCAGGCCCATAATCATTTGGCCTATCCCTCGCACCCTTTTTAAACAATGGTACAACGTTCACAGACCTTCAATCGTCTGGTACCTCTCCTCTTTCTAGTGAAGACTTGAAGATGATCCTCAGAGCATCCGCTATTTCCTCCCTGACTTCTTTTAACAGCTTGGGATACAATCCATCTTTCCTGGTAATTTATCCACTTTCAAGGATGTCAGACCCTCTCGTACTTGCTCTCACATTATGCTTATCGTATCTAATATTTCACACTCCTCCTCTCTTACTACAATGTCTGCATCATCCGTCTCTTTTGCGAAGTCTGATAAAGTGCTCATTAAGAATCCTGCCCACATCTTCTGCATCCATGCATAAGTTACCTTATACATGTCCAATAGGCCCTACCCTTTCCTTAGTTATCCTCTTGCTCTGAATGTGCTGACAAAACACCTTTGGGTTTTCCTTGATTTTACCTGCCAACATTTTTTCATGTACTCTCTTTACTTTTCTAATTTCATTTTTACTTCACCCTTACACTTTCTATACTGCTCTAGGCTTAAATATTAAGTTTTTTTGTGACTGTCATAAGATTTCATTTTCTGCTTTATTGTTGGAACATAACTTACCCTGTCTGCTTCTAGATAACCATGCGGCTCCAGATTTGACAGCACCACCCGTTTTCTTTGTGGGGACATGTCTACACTATGCCCGGAGAATCTTGATTTGAATGCCTCCCACTGGTTTGCTACTAATTTTCCTTCAAGTCGATGTACCCAGTCCACTGTTGCCAGATCAACTCTCAACTTCGCAAAATATACCTTCAAGCAATTTATAACTTTTACCCCTGTTCTATCCTTGTCCTTTTCTATGATTATGCTAAAACCAACTTTATTGTGGTCATTATCTCCAAAATGGTCACCACTTCATCCACTTGCCCAGCTTCATTTCCGAAGTCTAAGTCTAGAACTGCGCCCCCTCTCGTTGGGCACAGGTTTGGGATACAGCAACACGGACTTCGGAGAGGAAAGGAAGATTGGAGATGGGATGGTTGTTTGCAAGGCCAGAGGGGTCAAGGGCAGATTCGAAGGAGAGACAAACAGAAGTGAAGAAAACATCTTTCACAATATCAGCTAATATGAGAACCATGAAGTTAAGTGGGTGATCAGCGGTTCAGGGATAGGGTCGAGGGAGCAGCAGGTGGGTCTTATTGACAAGCTGAGCTCAGAGCGGGCATGAGGGAAGAGAGGGGAAAAACTGGAGAAGGATGCGAGTTCAGGGTTAGGGGAGGTGGTAACCTTGGAGAAAATTTAGTTCAGTGGCCCAGGGGAATGTAGGGAAGTGGCAGAGGCAGCAGACTAGATGGTCCCGATCTGAATGATAAAGAAATCCATGAGCTCCTGACACTTGTTATTGGAGGTGTGGGTGCAGGAGACGGGGAGATGAGTTTTAAAAATACTGTTCGCTGTAGAGAAAAGAAGCCGGTGGTTATCTTTACATTCCAGGATGATGCTGAAATAGTGAGTCCCTTTGGACGGTCGTACATGTGCTGGCTTTATGCAGCAGCTGTACGATTAGTCCCACTCCCCGGTTCTTACCTCACAGCCCTGGAAATGTCTTTCCCTTCAAGTATTTCTCCAATTCCCCTTTTGGAATTTACTATTTAATCTGCTTCCAATGGCCTTTCAGATCGCAACATACTGTGTTAACAGAAAAAATTCATTATGTCACCTCTCGGTCCTTTTCCAATTGTCATAAGAACATAAGGAATAGGAGATGGAATCAGCCCTTTCGGCCCATTGAGGCTGCCCTGTCAATCAATAAGATCACGGCTGATCTTCTCCCTCAACTCCACCTTTTCCCAATGTCCCCATATTCCTCCATTCCCTTCGTGTCCAAGAATCTATCCATCCCTGTTGGAAACATATTCAACCATGAAACATCCACAGCTCCCTCAGGGAGAGAATTCCAAAGATTCACAGTCTTATGAGTGAATAAATTTCTCCTCTTCTCAGTCCTAAATGGCCAAAGCATTATTGCGAGACTGTGATTACTCGTTCTAGATTCCCTAGCAGGGGGAAACTACCTCTCAGTATCTACTCTGTCGATCCCTTAACGACTTTCATACGTTTCAATGAGATCACCCTCATTCTACTAAACTCCAGGGAATACTGGATAATTCTACTCAATCTCTCCTCATGGGACAATCCCT
Organism: Heterodontus francisci; assembly: GCF_036365525.1. Lineage (NCBI taxonomy): Eukaryota > Metazoa > Chordata > Chondrichthyes > Heterodontiformes > Heterodontidae > Heterodontus > Heterodontus francisci. The sequence goes on from NC_090391.1 coordinate 31,796,451, forward strand.
TCATCCCAGGAATCAGACCAGTGAACCTTCGCTGCACCCCCTCTCGGGGAAGTAGATCCTTCCTTAGGTAAGGCGACCAAAACTATCCACAGTATTGTGTGATCTCTTATTGGTTCCTGAATGAATTTGATGTTGCAGTTCTTATTGTTGTAGGGGTGGATGGAGTGAAGTTTGTACAATTCATTTCGGATCAGACATAAAACTGTCCCCAGAGATTGTGCATTTTCATGTACTTACAAGTGACCCACTGATTAATTAGTAAGTGGCATCTTCATTATTCCTGTTAACACGCATTGACAAAAAATCAAACGAGAAATATCGTAAGGGAAAATCCGAGATCACAGAGGCACCAATTTCTGGCTGAATCTAACTTCAATCAGAAAGAAAGCTTTTGCATGGAGCCGGCTCGATGGGCCGAATGGCCGACTCCTGCTCCTATTTACGATGATTATATGTATAAAATATTGATCCTGCGTCTTTAACAGAGCAAAAAAAAGTCCCATGTTCGTCAAAGGAGAGCCTGTCAAACAGAATCTGGCCCCGAGCCACATAAGAAGATAATGGGTAGGTGACCAATAGCTTGGTCCAATGGGAAGGTTTTAAATAGCGTCTTAAAGGAGGAGAGAGCCGTGGAGAGGTTTAGAGAGGGAATTGCAGCGTTTAGGGAACAAGGCAGTGAAGTGCAGAGATCGCAGAGGGCTGTAGGAGCCGGAGAAAGTTGCAGAGATAGGGCGTGTGTAGGGTCTAGAGAAGGTGATAGAGCTAGGGAGGTTTGTAGGGACTGTAGGAGGTGACAGAGAAAGGGAGGGTTATAGGGACGCGAGGAGTTTACAGAGATAGGGCGTGTTGTAAGGGGTGGAGGAGGTTACAGAGATAGGGAGGGTTGTAGGGGCTGGAGGCGGTTACAGAATAGGGAGGGTTGTAGGTGCTGGAGGTGGTAACAGAGGTAGGGAAGGTTGTCGGGGCTGGAGCTGGTTCCAGATATAAGGAGCGTTGTCGGAGGTGACAGAAATAGGGAGGGTTGTAGGGGCTGGAGGAGGTTGCAGAGATCGGGAGGTCTGTTGGACAGGAGGAGATTGCTGAGTCAGGGAGTGCGTCAGGCTGGATTATGGGGCTGGAGTCCCTGGATTGAAGCCTCGGACCTACGACCTTCAGACTCAGAGATAAGAGAGAGAGAGCGTGTGACCCAGTGAGCCACGGCTAACAGCGAAACGGAAGAAAGGACTCCCATTTCTTTCACTTCTTTCACCACCTCAGGACGTCCCAAAGCTATTCCCAGGTGATGAATCTCTTTCTGCGTGCAGGCACTGCTGTAATGTAGGGAAACGCGGCAGTCAATGCATGCACAGCAAGATCCCACAAACATCAGCGTGATAAAAGGGCATCTGGATATCCTCAGGAAGCAGTGTTGTGAGGGAGACGATTCTGATTTAGTAAAGCCTTTTTCCCTCACCTGTTGCGGTGCTTCATCTCGAATCTGGGCTCCGAACCAGTCTAGAAAGAAATCACCAGAACAATTGTGCGTTGGTTGTGTCGCTGTTGCAAGGCACAAGAAATATTCAATCCCAGCAGATGCTGTGGAGGCAATGGTGCAGGACATAACGAGGCTGCGATGCTGCCTATTGGTCACAGCCAGTAACTACATCGTTGCCTGTTTGCATGAGATATTCCTATTAATACTGCTCACATCGATATTTGCAGTGGTTACAGAATCATGGAGCTGACAACACCATACAGCCTATCATTTCTGTCCGGCTCCTTGAAAGAGCTTTCCAGCTTAGTCTCACACAGCCGAACATTTTCCTCATGACCCTGTAAATTCTTCCCCTTCAAGTACATGTCCAATTGTCTTTTGAAAGTTCCTATTTAATCTGCTTCCTGCGATTCATATCAATTGAATGAGTGAATGAAGGAACAGCGACTAAAGGAATAAGCGGACAGGGAGGGTAAGTGTGACTGGAACGAGTTGCACGTGTGGGAAGGTTAAATGCTGGCACGGGCTGTATGGGTCGAGTGGCCAGCTTCTGTGTCGTATCTAATCCGTCTGTGAGTATTCCTCTGGATTTCCAATGTCTTGGTGTGGTCCATCCCCCATAGGGACACACATCACTTCAGGTGTGTCCATTTGGCCCGTCCGGTCAATGCCGGCCCCTTTTCATTTGCAGAAGCCTCCTCCACATACACACCCCACAGGAACAAGGCACTGAGTTAAAAAGAGCATCATCCTTGGGGCACGAGGGAAATTTATCCTTTCCCCTCCCATACCCACCCGCTCGGCCAATTCTCCACCAATTCCCCCATTCATTTCCCCATCCCCTCTCCCTCCTATTTCTCTCCACTCCCTATCCCATACCTCTCCCCCTGCCATTCCCCCTCCCCACACTCCCCCTCCTATCTCTCCTCCCCTATCTCCCCCTCCCATTCGAAATGCCCTTCCTTTCCCCTCCCATTCCCCGTCCCCCTCCCCAAGCTCCGCCCTCGCGTCTGACCTCTCCCAGTTTTGAGGGTTCAGCATGCGCACAGCAGGTGTCAAGTGGAAAGCGGGCCCATTTCTGTGACATTCTCGGTTCCACCATAATCTCCATCTCAATTCGTCTGTGTCTTTAATTTTCTCCTCAGTGAAACTGCGGTTATCCTAGGAATAGAGTGTATGCCGATCAAGCGAAAGTAAGATGGTTGCAGGATGATCGAAGAATTGCTGAATCTCTGTACTATTTCATTTTGCAATTAATTCAGAAAAGAAAAGATTCTGCTTTGCACACTGTACTATAAATAATTATTACTTTGACATTATTAAACGTCGCCATGATGAATAATAGTTGTCTCGATGCGAAAGGCTGTGTAACTTTCCTCTTCAGCAGAAGATATATACAGTAATTCCTCAGTCATTATCAGTCACAAAGAGGTGGCAATAAATGCCACATAGAGGTAAGTATTGTTGGGAAAATGTCTCAATGTGATAGATTTGTAAGTAGCTGCAACATTAAATTCTTCCAGATTGTACCCTCTCCAAATTTCTTTAAATGGTAAACATAAATCATATCTGCATGAAAGTATCTTTCACTTTATTGATATTGACAAAACCAGTTTCAATTGCCACTTCCGACAGAATCCTGAGAGTTTATGCTTCAGCGGCCCCGCCACCCCCCCACCTTCCCCGCCCCACTTTACACAAATAAAAATCGCTTATATTCCCTCCCATATCCATCTGGACCATCATGCAAACCCATTTCAATTCTGTACAGAATCTGCAACTATATTTATCAGAAAAAAGTCAAATTATGACAATCACACTTGCCCACAAAATAAAAATCAGCACGGTCACATTAATTGACGAGATGAGCATCACCCCTTTCAACCAATGGAGGGATTTAAGCAAAATTCAAGCAGTAACTTCTGTGTACGGAGGCCATCTGGTAGGATGTACTAAATCACTGACAGGTGCAGGAAAGGGAAAGAAAACCCGGAAAGATTTGCTGAGAGTGGCGATAGACACAGGGCGGGAAAAAGAAAAAAAACGTATCATTGGCATCACTGAGAAATTACTAGCAATTGGTACAAGATCAGGTGCTGAAAACTGTTTTTTTTTGCATATTCTGCAAGACAACCAGGTATAAACAGATATTGTTTGAATGCCCCCTAATAACAGGCCAGCGTTCCCTACTTGCATGATTGCAAGTAACTGTTTCTATAGTCAGTTTCTGTGTTAAATGCTGTCACAAGTGGGTGATCCAAAATCCTAACAACTGGAAGTTGCATCGGAAATACACGCAGAAAGAAGAGCTTTAATAATGGGAGACGATAATTGGTGGGGTTTCCCTATAAACAGCAGTGGTTAGCATCGCAGCCTCACAGCTCCAACAACCCGGGTTCAGTTCTGCGTACTGCCTGTGCGGAGCTTGCAAGTTCTCCCTGTGACTACGTAGGTTTCCGCTGGTGCTCCGGATTCCTCCCACACACAAAGACCTGCAGGTTGAAAGGTAAGTTGGCCATTGTAAATTGCCCCTAGTGTAGGTAGGTGGTAGGAGAATGGTTGGGATGTAGCAGGAAAAATGGGATTAATATAGGATTAGTATAAATGGGTGGTTAGTGGTCGGTACAGACTCGGTGGGCCGAAGGGCCTGTTTCAGTGCTGTATCTCTAAATAAAAATAAATAAAAACATAGCGTGCAATTTGGGAAAGTGAAGATTGATAATAAAGCAAAATACTGCAGAAACTGAAAATCTGAAGGGAAAAAAAACAGAAAGTGTTGGGAATACTCAGCAGGTGTGGCAGCGTCTTTGGAGAGAGAAGCGGGGTTAATGTTTCAGTTCTGGGACCTTTCCTCAGTGAAGACAGAATTTTATTTCCGAGCGCCAACTCGTGGCCAGAACCTGCAACTGCATCATTAGACTGATATGGCAAAATTGAGTGGGAAATAATCATATAACAAATCTCCACTGCGAAGCTTCACACAGAAATCTAGCTGACAAGTATGCAAACTGGAAATCAGTTTTGGAAATGGGAATTGGGCGCCCTCAGGAAGATTTTTTTTTAAATAACGTCTCGCTATCTCGTCGATTCATGTCATGAGGCTATCAGTGGCAGGACAGGATATGCTTGAGTAGTCTTGTTGATAGCCCTCTTCTTTCTCTTTTGACAGATGATGTTGCTGAAGGAATATATTATGTCGTAAGGGGCGATGAAGAGACTGCAATGTGAACATACTATATTTAAGATGTTATGTAAACCTGACATTTTCTTAACACGGCAGAATTTAAGATTATACAAAATAGCAAAGACCTAATTTTGATGTCAGATAATGTTACAGCAATATATGTACCTCATTCTATAAATATTTTTCAGTGTATGTGTCTGAGAGAGTGACAGACACAGTCATATATAGTAATCCACATTCAAACTGAAATGTTAATTTTCATTGTAGTCAGTTTTGGAATTGCTCAAATGTAGTTGAAATGTTGCAGTATGTTTGAGTTATGGAGTAACTTGTTTCTCAAGGCTTGTACAGTTGACCTATCCTGATTTCCTGGGGCCCAACCTTTAGTTTCGTTTTATTTTAGTGCTATGTGATTGAAATTGTGATTTGTCTTCACTGGCACATATTTGCATCAGATTTGAGTTGGCAAACATCTATTTGGTGAATTACATGACATGTGCTCTTGTGCAGATACGTAGTGAGATAGAGAGACAGATAGATAGATAGATAGATAGATCGATAGATAGATAGATAGATAGATAGATAGATAGATAGATAGATAGATAGATAGATAGATAGATAGATAGATCGATCGATGGATAGATAGATCGATAGACAGACAGACATTAAAAGACAAAGATAAACAGAAAGGTTAATCGGTGTATACATGTACTGCAGCTGTCAGTAATGAAATGTTTAAAGTTGTCCATTTGAAGAATACTTTAGGCTGATATATCAGAGTAGAGTTTAGTTGATGGGACTGTTTAACTCGATTCTGTTTGACTAAAGTTCGCCAATACATTGTGAAGCTTGATGTTCCAAACTGGCGAAAATGTGCCAGGTTAGCGGCAGGTGGGAATGCGATGTTTTGTAAGAACTAGCTAATTTCCGGTGGTTCTGCTCACAATAACTGTTATCAGGATCTAAGGAAACGTCTCGGACTGTCTGCGTGTCTAGATGCAGGAAAATCTTGAGCTTTTCTTCATAGGTGAAAGAGGAAAAGGTAAACTAATGGTTGGATGATGGACACATCTGTACTCAGAGGGGGAAACGGGGTCAATGCATGTCGAAAGCCTGGCGACATTGCATGTGTCAAACAATTGGTTTAACATAATGAAAGGATCCAGTTGCAAACTACATCTGGTTTTCAGAATTAAATGATCCCACAATTGTCTGCATTCAGTACAGATCTGTCTCCCAAGTTGAAGCATTGACTCCTGAATATATGGGTCTGCGCTGTGCTGTGCTTGTAATGATGCTGTTTATACAAATCTCTATTCTCAGTGCCCTCGTTACACTGCTGTATTTCTCCTGCGTGTTGTTCATTCTGCACAAAGATTCCTTAGAGTTACCACTAAGTGAGGGCCACTATTTAACTGGATAAATAAATTAGGTTGGTGATTCAAAACTGTTTTATTTGCTTTTCTGAGCAAACCAGTAAATAATTATTCTGGTAAATAATAGTAAATTGTCCATAATGATTCATTTCAGAGCTGAACAAACCCAATTTATAAAACATATTTTCAAACTGCATGTACCAACTGTAAAGAAACTGCAAAGGCTTGAGAAGCAAAAATGTGCTAAATTCATGAAGATTTCAATGCGGGTTATTTGCTAATGATGGGAACAAGAACTTTGTAAATGCCTCTGTGGAGCGAAAAATGAAGTGAAAGTTTCAGGCGGATGAATGTTCATCAGAAGATTGGAGATTTAAGGGTTCCTAAGCCAGGGCAAAGCCAGAATACTGAACTTGCTTATAAAGTGGCAAAACACTTACTTATAATTATTTAAATCCCCAACATCTATCAGTCCAGAGTGGAGATCATTGACCTGAAAAGTTACCTCTGTCTCACTACTTACTCTGCCCGGACGGTTGAAAATTTGCAACATGGTATGTTTTCATTTCAGATTTCCAGCAGTCGCCATATTTTGCTTTTGAATATAAACTCTATTCTGCTGCAATGAAAATGTTTTAACAGTTGCAGCAATGGTTCACTTACTTTGGCAATCAGATTACGACTGAAGGTATTGTCTAATCAAATTATCCACAAAGGGGTGATTTGAACCCGTGTTCCCAAGGCATTAGCATGGGCCTTTGGTTTATTAGCTCAGTGACATTACCAGTACACCACCCTGTCACTCTATCATCAAGCCAACATCACCTCCGTTGATTGATCACTCCTTCAGCTGATGTCCAGCTGTGCTCTTGAGCACCGTCATTTTTGAGAAACATTTCATGTGTCTTCTGCAAAGATAACCAGCCTCATTAAGTCTAATGTTTAATTAAATATTACAAAATTAAGTTTACAATCATCTCAGAGTTCTGTAATGTGAATAGAAAATTTACCACCATCTCGTGAATATAGGCTGTGGATTTGAATGGATTTTAGTGCTTGAAAGCGGAAACCTTCACTTTTCTTATGATTTAACTAATTTAACAATCAGATTGAGTGGGTATTTCACGACCTTCTTCAGCTCCTCTCTGAATTTAGTCTGGGTCACAGCGTAAATACACGTGTTGGTGCAGGAACTGAGAAGCTGCAGCATTGCTGCTGTGACTTCTGTGATATAAAGTGGGTCATTGGCGGAGGAAGGGTATTGTTTTGTAATTAGCTGATAGATGTAAAATACAATCTGCGTCACCCATAACAGTATAAAACTACCAGATATACTAAAGAGTAAAATGATGGATTTCTTTCGATGCTCCATTTCTGGGTCATTGTGATTTTCTCCATTGATAAAGCCCCGGAGTCCCCTGCGACCTCTACTAGCAGCTAAAATATGTCTGACAGTCTGAATATTGAGCAGCAAAATCAGAAAGAACGGGACACAAGGAGTTAAAATGCGGTGAAACAACTCAAACGCGGTCCATGCAGGGTAAGTATTGAAGCTATGTTTATAAATACAGTTCCAGGAAACTTTATCAATTATATATTCAGGTTCATATACAAAATACCAGGGAACACTTTCTAAAGAGCACAGCACACTCACTGTTGCGATAACCACAGCCGCTGTTCTCTCAGTGCAATATTTAGTCTTCAGCTTCTTACAGCAAATGGTCACAAATCGATCAAAGGTGAAAACAACTGTC